>NW_010528241.1:0-21694 GCF_000687285.1 Phaethon lepturus
CACTCGGTAGCGCGGCGGGAAGGAGGCGAATGCTTCCCCTCTCTGCACTCTCCGCCTTCAGCCACATCCCGGACAGACGGGAAGGGCCTCCGGAGCTCAGCTATTTCCACCGGGAGTGCAAGGTGAGGGAAGGAAGGGGGAGAGCCACGGAGAGCCGGGGGAGAGCCACGGAGAGCCGGAGGAGAGCCCCGGAGAACTGGGGGAGAGCCCCGGAGCCTCGTAGGGCCCGGCGGGGCCGGAGGGACAAACCTTCCCCGTGGGTTTCTGCGCAGGGTAACGACATTGTGCTCGGCTCCCGTGCAAGGGAGGGACCTGGTCAGGCGGGTGTCTAAAGATAGGCCTTTAATATTGCAAAGGCTGGCAGAACTGCTGCGCGTTAGTCACTAGCTAGGCTGTCTAAAGCAGGTTTCATCTTCAGAGGCCTTTGCAAAGTGTAACAGGTTTTTGCTACTTGTGGGTGGAAAATGAGAAGATAGAGATGTGGTTTGCCAAGGATTAAGGACCAGCTGGCCACGTGGCATCACCGAAATGCAAGATGTCTTTGAGGGGAACACTAGGAGAGGCATTATCTGTCACTAGGGTTGGATTTGGCACCTGTGTTTTTTCTGGAAACACGTATTTTCAGGGTGTCTTTAATAAGAAACTGCTCCATTTTCAGTTGAGGGAAAAGGTTTTCAATGTGCAGTGCACAAATTTTCCATATACTCAGCTTTAATGAAGAAAGTAGAAAGCTCTAAAAGTAGAGCTACTCAAAACAGTAACATCAGCATATTCCTCGATAACTGAATGCTTCTGAAGGTGTTACACTGACACTTAACACATAGTAACTCAAGTAGACTAGCAGGAAGCCTCACCCCTCGCTCTGCTGCATTATATCACCCTTTTTCTTCATTCCCTCTGTCCTCATATTTAAAATCAGAAACGAAAACAATCTTACACCTTCAGCCTCAGCTGGGCTGTACTTCCTGGGTGGCAAACCTTTCTCTCTCTGAAAAGAGTCATATAAGACATTGAACTTAACAGCTTTTTCTTCAAAAAAAAAAAAAAAAAAAAAAAAGCTCTGAAATGTCTATTATATCAATGTAATATAGCAATATTATGGCAACATGTATCTATTTATAACAATAAATACAGCCCATGAATCCCCTCCCCACCCAAGTGACAGGCTGCTGAATGTGCAGAGCACTGGGCAGCGATGACTGGCGACTTGTGAGAGTTTGCAGGTCATCTGGCCCTGGGATGCGAGCAGGGTGCAGACCACAGCACAGCGCTGGGCATTAACGGAACAGCAAATTTTGTGCAATGACCGGGTGGCCCTGCGAAAAGACAGGTAGGCTTGTAATTTCAGGCTCTTTTGTGTTGACTGCAGCGTTACTTTGGGAAGGTGCTCTGAGCCAAAGGTGAGTGGGCACAGTTGCAGCCATGCTTAACAAAACACGGTAAGGAGAGCACGACAAGGCTACGGCTAGGGCAGGTCAGGGGGCTGGCGTGGTGCAATTGGGGCTGGTGGAGCTTGCAGTCTATCCAGCCTGCACGGAATTGGGGACCATATGGTAGAGGTTTTGCTTGCAATATAAAGTCTGTTTTCACACTCCCAATGACCTGGTATGTGGAAAACGCTGCTCCAGTGGCATGGAAACGAAAAGTGATTAAGAGCTGTTTAATAGGTTTCCTCACAGAACAGGCCTCAGCTGCAGGGGAGAAAGCAGATTCAACTGCTTCGTTTGCACAATTAAGGAATCAGATAATTTCAACTTTTTTTTGTTTATGCAGGAAAGGGAATTTCATTCCTTTTTGCAGCTTAAATACCTAAAACCGTGTGTCAGAGGCTGAAGCAGAGAGAAATAGAGGAAGATCTCTGCACACAGCCAGAAGCCAGAAATCCCCACCTTTTAATCCCTTGGCTGACAGTTGCTCCCTCGATTGCTTTAGATGAGTTACTGTAGCCAGTTTGCACGATGTTTCCTCTTCTGTGACATAGAGAAAGCTATTACCTATTTTATGTGTGTCTGGAATATTAATAAATGTTTGCAAAGCGCTTTGCTTAGTTTTAGTAGTGGTACACAGAGGATGCCCATGCTGCGTGCAAATTTATCGTCTGCTCTGTGGGGTTCACTTGCTCTGATGGGCTTAAGAAATAGCTCCACACCACCACCACCTAGGCCAACCAAGCCAGCATTTAACAGCAAAGAGAAACAACAGCAAAAAGTTATCACTATATTGAGCACAGAGGTGTTGCCTCTACACATCTGGCAGAAGATCTTAAACAGATCATCTGGGACAGAGCTAGTTTTTAACTTAACAGGCTAGCTACCTGTCTGCACGCTCCAGAAAGAATGAATTAACTGCTCTGACACAGCTACCAAATAATGGACAAATAATGCCACGTGAATAAAAACGAAGGAACAAATGACATTCCTGGTGGTGAGCACAAATTAGATGCCCACTAAAATTCTGAATGAAAGTGGTAGCATGGGGAGGAAAGGAAAAGCAAGAAAGCACAGAAATAATAGTAATGGGGGTGACAATCAGGTGCAAGATGCTCTTGAACATGCCTGAAATTCTGTGAGGCTTGATGGTTTCTGAGAAATTAAGGGACGGATAGGTTAAATATCAAACCACCTCTCCTCTTGGCAGAACCAAGTAATGGAGATACCCTTCCAAAAGAAGCCTGTGATTACAGCAGTGCCTCACTAGTGCTCTTACCTATGGTTTCCTTTTAATGGAACTATTACAGCCGTCTTGACCTGCCCTGACTTGACTGTTTTTGGAGGATAACATTGTAAGTTGTAAGACTCAAAATACAAAAGTTTTTCAAAGGCTGAATTTGGCACACTGTAAAATTAGAGGTAAAACAACGCCCAACAAAATGCACATTTTTTCAAATTTGTAGTCAGCCATGCACAAAACTAGTGATTGACATGTTTGCCAGAATATGGACCTTTTAATGAAGTTCATTAATAACAACTGACAGCGTATTTCAACAGACTATTTTGCTTTTCTTGAAATTTTTTTTTTGTTTTGAAATTCCTTTGATTCCATTGATGAGAACTTCTTGACTGGATTTCACAAATGCTTTTGTTAGCAGATGTGGCTTATTTGGATGCAACTATGTCAATAGGTATCATAAATACAATAATATTCTGGCCTGAGGTGTGCTGTATTTTCATACATGACAGAGACATGCATACTACTGGATTACCACTGTGGCATGTTTCTGAACTCTTCTCAGTTCTGCTTTAATCAGAAATTAAATGGTAATTCTACTGCAGGATATCCTTGTTTTTTTCATTCCAAATGAATTCTGAAACTGCCTGCTTTCCTTTTACATTACAGTGCCAGATCATTTGACAAATCTATGAACTTAAGAAGGAGAATACAAAGTTCAGACAAGTAAAACAAACAAACAAAGCAGTTAAATTTCCAAAAATTACAAGAGATTACAGGGAAAAATTGAGGTAAATTGCCACAAGGGAAATTTCAGAGCTGAACAGAATTTAAAAAGATACCAAACATCATTAGGTGTTTTTATTGCAGACCGTTCAAAAGGAGTGACCCAAACTTGCTAATGGTAACTCAGTAAGATTACAGTTGCCATCACCTAATGCTGTATGTGCACTGTTATTAATTATTAAGTATTGAGTTATTAAGTATTGATTCAACCACATATATTCTGTAGCCTGTAAAGTTAAGCAATACTGTGAATTAGCTATTTTTTCCCCTTTTCTCAAGACAGGAGATGTTTCCACTTATGATTCCATTTTTAAAATACCAGAGGGTTACAACAAAAATCTTCACCGATGTGACAGAGAACATGCAAAGAGTCGTGGTCTTAACATTAATGAGGAGGTAACCCTTTGATAATTTCATAATTATCTTTGTTAAAAGTATTTATACTTTTTGACATGGCTGGAGACTATAGGCATTGTTTTACCCTTTATAATGCAGCCTATATGGTATCAAACGAATTGGAAGGAGGAGATTATTGCCCTCAGCCTGGAGGTTTAAGAAAAAGCATTAGCCAGTGTCCTGGTTTCAGCCAGGATAGAGTTAATTTTCTTCGTAAAAGCTAGTGTGAGCCTGTGTTTTGGATGTGGGATGAGAAACTGTTGATAAGATGCTGATGTTTTGAGTTGTCGCTAAGCAGTCAGGGACTGTCCAGCTTCTCGTGCTGGCCGGCCAGCGAGCAGGCTGGGGGTGCCCGGGGAGCTGGGGGGGGCACAGCTGGGACAGCTGACCCAGGCTGGGCAAAGAGATATTCCACACCATATGGCATCATGCTCAGTGTATAGAGCTGGGACGAAGAAGAAGGAAGGAGTGGGGGGATGTTTGGAGTGATGGCGTCTGTCTTCCCAAGAAGCCATTACGCGTGATGGAGCCCTGCTTCCCTGGAGATGGCTGAACTCCTGCCTGCCCGTGGGGAGTGGTGAATGGATTCCTTGTTTTGCTTTGCTTGTGTGCGCGGCTTTTGCTTTGCCGATTAAACTGTCTTTATCTCAGACCATTAATTTCCTCACTTTTACCCTTCTGATCTCTCCCCTGTCCCCTGTGGGGGAGTGAGTGAGCGGCTGCGTGGGGCTTAGTTGCCGGCTGGGGTTAAACCATGACAGCCGGTGAAGACACCTGAGTTAGCTCCAGCTCTTTGGCATCCTGTAGATTTCCAGGTGACAAGCCATGTGTAAGTTAAAGCATGGGGAAAGAGATTGACACAGCAAGGCAAACCCTCTTTTACAGAGCTTCAGGTCACTGAGAGTGACTTCTGAACCATCTGTGCCCCTTGAAAGTTGCAGTTCAGGTGGTCCAGCAGCTATTTCTGTCATGCTTGAAAACTCTTCTCCCTGAGAGGACTGGATTCAGCAGCCCCAGCTCAGTCAGCGTCCCCTGACATCACCCTCCCTATGTCAGTGTTTGCTGAGAGCCCAACTCTCTGAAGCTGGTGAGTTTGTTACGCAAACTTACACTGGACTGCCCTGCAGGAAGGAAATTCATAGGGAGCTAGTGCAAAGGAGGGGTCAATCAGAAGACCATGGACATGCCTGGAATAGCTTGGCCAAAGCATTCAAGGCTGACAGAATCTGGGTTTGGTGTGCTGCCTGATAGCTAAGGAAGTATGCAGCCATATTTTTAAAAAGCTGCCTTGAAACAGAAATACTAATATATATACATCTATACAAATATGTATTTTTCCATGCAGTATCTAATACACATACATACATAGGTGTGTATGTATATACATTTGTATTTATAAACACACATACACGCAGAGGCAGAGGCTGTCAAAAACCAAAGGAAGTGTAACCTCTGTGTGTTAATGGCCTCAAAATCCCAATGGTTTCATGGGTTGTAAAGAGGTGGGTAGGCTAAGAATGGCTGCCTGTATTGGTGATTATAGATGATAGAGATGGAAGAAAGGAGAGCGAGCCAAAAGTTAAGATTACTGTAATTGCTGTGTAATAAAAATTGCTGGTTTATGACAAAGGCCACTGCTCTCTAGCAGCTATATGTGCCAAATGTTCCAGTGCACAGCCATAATGCCCTTCAACTCTATCAGACAGTGCAGGGAGTATTAGGTGCTCCCAAAGGAATCCCAGTAGTGCCCATTATCACTGCTCATGCCTAATAACAAAACTGCAAATCTGTGTGAGGCCAAAAGCCATGTAAATGACTACACCAATTAAAAATGAGCCTTTTTATTTAAACAAAACAAAGCCATCCCCCTCCTCCAACACCAAGCCCAACCTCCAGCTGGGAAATGTGTGTAGAAACAGTTTATCAATGCAGAGTTAAGGCTTCTGACTGAGCTTTTGTGTCCTTTCGGTATCACCAGAAGTCACTTTCCTACCAGCTTGCTTCCTAAAGAAAATGCATATGGGCCTGAATTCATACCAGCTCTGCTGGGCAGTGCACACAAGGGACTCTGCCCGAACAGGTGTCCCTTAATCCAGCCCTTTGATTAGCATGGAGACACATCAAACCCACAGCTGTTAAATGTTACAACATGATCCTCCTGCACGTGATGACACCCGACGCACTTACCCAAAACTAAGGTCACATACTCAACTCCTGCTCTTTAATTACCTCAGTGGCCCTCACAGACTTTATATAATAATAACTATATTATAAAACATAATAAATAAAAAGGCCACAATTGACATCTTTCTAGTAAAACACTGAAAGGAGACAGGCTGAATCCACCACAGTACACTCCTTTCCTTGAAACGGGAAAAACCAAACCACCACAAGTAAACCCTTCATTTCTTGCACAGAGCCTGGGTGCACCCAGGGAATCCGACAGCGCGGTCGCAAATACTCGGTTTAGCTACAAGTAGCACAGCGACCGCAGCAGGGTGTTTGCGCAAGGCTGCCGTTGCTGATTTCAAGTGTTAAGAGTGCTAGAATTACACGCTGCGAAGGCGTGTAGCGGGACGCTTCCCAGCCAACTGTTGGAAAATCTGAAATCTGCTGAAAAGATGAAATACCACTGTGCAGAGTCAGCGCTGTGCTACCAAGGCTGCTGAAAACTTATTTACTTAAAGTGAACACAAACTATCAGAATTTCATACCGCTGCCCATCGTTAGCACTGTAAACCCTGTATTGCTAGCAAAGTCTTTCTTGATGATACAAAGATTCTGTCATTTCTCCTTTTTCAACATCTATCCACAACTGGGGGTGGGGAGGAAATGGCCTTATTTTTTGCCTGCCACTCTTCTTCACTTGATTTTTGGTCTGGTGGGGTTATAAGTTGGTGTACTGAATAGCTTTTAATGGGGTGGAGCAAGGTGGACAGGAAGGATGGGGTTGGAGATTTGGGGATTGAATAGTTGTTTTGGAGTAGGCTTTTCTGTTGGGTTTTTTTTTGAAAAAAGGGTTTGCAGCATCTTCCCAAGAATGTCAGGTCTAATTCTGTTCATGAGTCTGGAAATGTCTCACAGATGATTGCCCTGCTCTGAGACCCCTCTGATCCTTGCAGAAAATACAGGGGCTCGTGTGCTTCACGGGTTCTATCATAGATTGTGATATGGCTCAGACTCACATCTGTTGTAGCAAAGAAGTCATTTGTTTGCACCTGAACTGTGGTGTGGCATCCGCATTTTGATTCTCCTTGTAGATATTATTTATATTATAAGACTAGGTAAACACATTGGGGAGCAAGGCTCACTCTGTTACCCAGTGAGCAACATACAGCCAGCCTGATAAATTTGGCATCTTTGGCTAGGGAAAGAAAAACAAACAAATCCCGTCTTTCCCTTCTGACTCCAGAGCTCCTCATTGCTGTAGCACAGGAAGGAACTGCAGATTGCAGATAGTGATTGCATAGTCACTTAAAGTGCAGTTTACTAAAAAAGAAGTTTAAAATAATCTTTTCTTGGTCAGGTCATTTTTCACCAAGTCAGCTCCCCATTATTGCAGAGCAGTTATTTCTGTAATCTTACAGCTACAAGCATTTTTAGTAAAACCTTTCACTGTGCAAAAATACAGTACTAAATGCTTTATGTCCTTCAGGGAAAGCTTGCATGGACTAGTGGTTGCTCAGGATTTTTCTTTAGGCTTTGATTTTTTTCATGCAGTGATTTCACTGAATTGTGCAAGCAGGGTAGGTGTTTCTGTAACAGGAGATACAAATTAAATCTCTCCTATTTTTCAAATGAATCATGCAAGTCGATGCACAAGAAAAATAAGAATGAAAAAATCTGTGCCACTTTCCAGTAACATAGAAATTAGTTTGCCAGTAATCACACGGTAATCACCGCTGTGTGTGTGTGTGTAAAAAATTATCAGTCCACAGTAACCCATGGCACGGCTCCATATCCTATCATCTTGTCATCTAGTGATATGTTCATGGTTTATTAAGATATGTAAAAAACTAGGTCAGAGATGGAACAGTAAGGGTACAGATCATTGCTAAATAAATATACATCTGTATAGCAGATGCTGTACAGTTCTGCCTCTTTGCCCCTGGCCACAGCGCATTTAGCAGTAGATAACTGCCAAGTATTTGCTCTGTGATTTTCTTATAAGGAGAATTTTATATTTTCACAGGAAATGGCAAGACCTGTCGCTGTTTTGTCATCTTCAGAGTATGGGAGACGCATAAATAAACCCATAGAGCAACCAATCAGAGCTCATGCAAGGATTAATCACGTGCAGGCAGAATTCTACAGGAAAAGTGGCATCATCTGCTTACTGGAAAAACCTTCTCCAAGCCTGGATCCGTGCTAAATCTCTTGTACCTGTCATCACCAGCAACATTTATGTGGAAGAACACCCACTTCGCATCAAAAAACAATATTGTGCTTTTGCCTTTTCCTCTACATTTCGGTTAATGAGAATGATTTGGATTAAAGATAGGATGAAATAGCAGCTGTAGTTTTCCTCATGCTAATTCAAATGCATGTCATCTCCTTACAGTCTCATAAAAATCTTATGACGAAAAGGATCAGCAAGAGCTGAACATTTTAGGTAGCAAGACTGGAAATGGGACCTGTTGGGTCAACAGCTGTGTCTCTGCTATTTTAGGCAGTGCTTCTACATAACTATTCACAGATTTAACATTTAAACAAGCTTGCTCCTCAAGACATCAGTGATCACTGACTTCTTAATCCTTACAGTGTTGCTACAAAATTGCTAGGTGTTATTTTATCTGCACAACAGCTGAAATGGGGATTCAACACAGATTTTCCAAAATGGACGGGCTTACCCATAAATGGGCAAATAAAGAAATGATCTTACTTAGAGAAGTGCTTAGTAGTTTCAGTAGACTTCAAGTGGAAGTCAAGTTAAAGGGAACTTCTAAGTACTTAGCATTTAAATAGACAAAATCTGGGCTTAGCTGATTACAGACGTCCATTTTGCTGACTTTCACTATACGAACAGGGTCTGAGGGATTGATCTGTTCAAGAGTGTCACAAGAAAAATCATCTTTGGTTCTGTACCCAAGGCTGGAAAAAAATAATACTAGGAAAACAAGCACTAAATAACTTGGTAGACAGGATGGAAAAAAACACAAGGATTTGAGCAGTAGTCATTTAAAAAGCATGTTTAGAGTAAATGTCTGAATCTGCTTAAACATTTAGTGCCTTGTGTTCTCACTGAATCCAGTACTAGTTTTAAGGTAGTTTCAGGAGGAGTATCTCCTGCAGGGTATGCATCGGTTTCATTCTCAAAAGCCATTGATCCTGCTGCTGTTTAAAGCTGAGGCAGTATTGCTCAGAAAGGAACAACAGCTGGACTGATCGTACCAGAAGGACTGGAAGTCCACAGCTTTGACTGACACTGGAGTTCTGTCAGGTAGTTATACATAGGACACCTATATCATTTGTGAACACAGTGAGTCTCCGAGTATAAAATAATAAAAACAAGGAACTTTTTAATCTGGGGCCTGGATAAGTAGTAGATTAGGCAATCGATAGCACTTGTTTGGCATGATGTGAGAAGCAAAGCAGACAGAGCAGCCCATTCCAAGAGGTGTTTCTTACTTTTATCATCATGGCCTGCAAGTTCCTTTATATTCAGTGAGCAAGGGACAAGAGGGCAGTAACTGCTACATTCCTTTTCGGTAATAAATACTCCATTAAACAAATCCAGCAGCATTAAAAGAAAAGGAATCAAAGTGAGAAGGAAATGTTTTCTAACAATACCAGAATGCTTTTTCAAGAACCAGTGTCAAATGTATACCAGTGAAGAATGAGATGGAATATGGCCATATTCTAGGCAGGGTATTTTTAGTTTGGGACACTCAGTACAAATTACTAAGAAGTAAGTTAAGATCAAGTAGCATTACTATATTTACAAACCATCTGTGTCTGAAAAAGTGTAAGAAATTGTTTGTTTGAGAACACCACCACCTTCTGGCCTTTGTGAGAAATAGGCATCACCAGTTCACTTCCACCCAGGAGAAAAGCATGAGTTATCGAAACACCACTATGAGTTTTGCTCTCATTTCTTTGCTTATGTCACCCTCTTCTCTTTCAGTCCCTTGTCATCCCTCCTCACTTTTGAAGGCTTTCACAGGTTGTTCCTCCTACTACTTGTTTCTCATTCAGTTCTGAGTGGTTGACTTCTCCCTTCAGTGCTCAAGAATTCCTTGATGGTTTCTTCTGTACTAGGGAGTGCTGACATAATAATGTAAGGGGTTTACACATGCAACAAATTAACATGAACAAAATGGATAGCATGACACAATGTAAATCATATTTTGGATCTGGACTTTGCATCCAATAATCTCCAGGGATTGCTGGGATGATTGACAGACACCTGCAACTCACAAATTAGTAACAGTAGCCTTGGAAGGGAAAATGGCCATGTTCTGTATCTACTGGTGAAACATATAGAACTTTGAAGATGTACAAGTTTCACCTTTTTTGTATCAAATCATAATAATTAAAATCAAACCAGGTGATGCTGGGAATTCTGCTTTGCTACTCATAAACAGTAATTCTACACAGGACAGGATGCACAAGCTAACCTGAAAATGTGTTTTACATGGCAGTTTGTCAAGTTTATGTTATGTGATGGGAACTAAGGCTACATTATTTTCCCTTCATCCATCTGTAGAACAACACAAAGTCAGGGCATGCTTGTTGCAGCTGAAGTCGTTACTGGTTCCCGTTCTCAGCTCTACCCTTCTGACAGAATTTATAGTGGTACATAAAAAAAGGACTGCACAGGTCATAGTTCTTCTGAGCTTCAGAGCGTAATGAGGTTGAGTTTAGGCTCCTCTTTAAGGCAGGCTGTAAACTGAAGGATCTCTGGAGTGCGTACATGACCCTATTTAGACAGTTTAGCTAAAACTGCCACCAAAGACAAAACTACAAATAGTACATACCCAGAACCTAGGGTGGCCCCTGTGCAAGTCCACTACCCTATGGCAACTGTTCTTTTACAAAGTAAAGCAAATATTTTTAATAAAAATGCTCTCATTTTCTGTGAGCAGCACTCTGCATCTCTTAATACGACCAGTAAACCAATACTGCTTGTGCAACTACTACAAATTTTAGTTTTACGAAACACTTGGGAAATCACATGAACAGCTATGACTAAATTGCACAATTTCTTTTTATACTGCCAAGAAAAGCCCTGATTGGTAGGCAGCATGACACATTCTGTACATTCGTCAGCATATTCTGTACTTTCAGCAACAGCCAGTACCCTTGTATAGTCACATCTGTCCATCTGCAGTTGTGAGTTAGAACCAGGGAAATACAAAGGAAACACAGCACTGACCATCTGGCACTTACATCTGTTAACTTGTAATAAATATTGACACAAAAATTAAGAAAATATGTTGCTCTTTATTAAGTCTTTACATGTCAATTGTTGCAAATATTGGAAGGTCTCACATTCAGAAGCTCAAATTATTTTAGGAGGAGTTATTCAGAAAACAGAATTGTCTTCCATGCACGATATTTACATTTCTAGTACAGGAGGTCAACCTGTGATTTAGTATTACTCTCCAGTGTCAGCAGCTGAGTCCGTATGTATGAGGAAAGACTTTTTTGTGTAGATATTTTGCCATTTTTCTGCAACTTTGTAGACTCTCCATCTCAAAAAATGGAATCTGGAAACAAACAACAATGATTGCTGGAAATACCTTTTAATAAACAGCTAAGTAAGACTGCTGTTCATTAAGCAGATGTAAAATTATACATCAAAGACTTATCTGTTTTCAAAATAAACATTTAATCCTAACCATATTATTGATCTGTAAATAACCTGAATAGAGATTATTGTAAAACAAAGTTTAAACTGTAATGGATATCGGTCTAAGTTAAATATAATAGAGTTAGGCTTATGTGATATGTGATTATAAATGGAAAAGAAAATCTCAAAAATCTAAAAGTAACTTTCTTGGTCCAAAGTATGTTTAAAGATAAAAATAGAATCATAGAATCATAGAACAGTTTGGGTTGGAAGGGATCTTTAAAGGTCACCTAGTCCAACTCCCCTGCAGTGAGCAGGGACATCTCCAACTAGATCAGGTTGCTCAGAGCCCCGTCCAACCTGACCTGGAATGTTTCCAGGGATGGGGCATCTACCACCTCTTCAGGCAACCTGGGCCAGTGTTTCACCACCCTCATTGGGAAAAATTTCTTCCTTATATCTAGTCTGAATCTGCCCTCTTTTAGTTTAAAACCATTATCCCTTGTCCTATCACTACAGGCCCTGCTAAAAAGTCTGTCCCCATCTTTCTTAGAAGCCCCCTTTGAGTACTGGAAAGCTGCAATAAGGTCTCCCTGGAGCCTTCTCGTCTCCAGGTTGAGCAACCCCAACTCTCCCAGTGTGTCTTCACAGGAGAGGTGTTCCATCCCTCTGATCATTTTGCTGGCCCTCTTCTGGACCCGCTCCAACAGATCCATGTCTGAGGGCTCCAGAGCTGGATGCACTACTCCAGCTGGGGTCTCATCAGAGTGGAGTAAAGGGGCAGAATCACCTCCCTCATCCGGGTGGCCACACTGCTTTGGATGCAGCCCAGGATAGGGCTGTGAGCGCACATTGCCAGCTTATGTCCAGTTTTTCATCCACCAATGTCCCCAAGTCTTTCTCAGCAGGGCTGCTCTCAATCCCTTCATCCCCCAGCCTGTACTGATACCAGGGGTTGCCCTGACCCACGTGCAGGACCCTGCATTTGGCCTTGTTGAACCTCATGAGGTTCACATGATTCTTTGTGTGAAGGAATTCACATTCCTTGAGCTTTTCCAGGTCCCTCTGGATGGCATCCCGTCCCTCAGGCATGTCAACTGCACCACTCTGCTTGGTGTCATCTGCAAACTTGCTGAGGGTGCACTCGATCCCACTGTCTATGTCATTAATGAAGATATGTCAATGTCACTGATGAAATACCCTTATTAAATACTCTCTTGTGAAAGTATTACTTACAGAGCAGTTTCTTTTTCATATCTCCTCTTTTTAAACTCCAAATTCTGACCTGATTTTTTAAAAAGTATTTAATTAAAAATCCTAATGCTACTGAACTCTTAGACAACATTTTCCTTTAAGTCAAGTTTTGAACCATCACTGCAGAGAAGTACTCTTTTAAGCAGCCACTATTTTACAGAAAACACAAGCAGAATTGATCCAAGAAAGAAAAAGAATTTCTGTACACCCTCAAAAAGGCAAAAGCTAGGCAGAGAGAATGTAATGTAGAAAGGACAAGACTACATCTGCCTTGGGAAGTAATTGCAACTAGAGTTTTAAGCATTATAAAATAATCATTTTTTATTTGTTTTGTTAGCCAGAGAGAAAGCAAAACACTGTCTTTGGACTTTACCTGCACAACTTCATAACCAAGTAACTGAAGATGTCTCTGTTTAATAGCTTCTTCTCCCAACAGATTGTGGCTATTAACACAAAATCTATTTCGACCATCAACACAGAGGGCAATTCTAAAATCAAGCACAAGTGTAGTAGCAAAAAAAAATCAGTTACTTTAGTCACCACAACTACTGCACTCTCTGCTTCCTAAGAAGCATGAGACAGTAACTCCCCTCTTACTCCCTACTACCTCCTAGAATTAGATGTTGTAGGATGGGACTTACCTAGCTCAGAACAATTTAAATCACTCAATTTAAGGGCGGGAGGGGGAAAGCCTGAAGCTTAGCGAAACTGATCTGAAAAGCTTATTTATATGCTCCGAACAAAAATTACCATACAAGTTAGTATGAGTTTGATATTTTTAATGCTACTATCGGTGAGCTGTTTGAATTCTTCTAGAAGGAAAAACATACAAAATACTTGTCTCAGTTCGAAAACATTTCAGCAGCCAAATTTATTCAACTTATTACTGTACCTGTTAAACCTGTTAGAGTTTAAGTAAAAGTTAAGTTTAAGCTAAATCTGTTTAAGTTAAACCTGTATGTATGGTTGGCAGCATCATGGATTATAACTATATTTTTTCTGCTTGGTGATAAAAATCACATCAACTTAAACCAAAATTTGTATATCCACTGTAAAAAAGTTACTTAAATTTTCAGTATGTTAAGTATATTGTGACTTTATTTACACATGAAAGCTCTAATTTAAAAAAAAAAAAAATAAAAATCAAAGCCCATTCCTAAACATTTAAAGATGGGAATTTTGTAAGAGCCTGTATTACTCTGTTGAGTCTTGTGAACGTTAGGCTGGAGAAAACATAACCTTTTCAAAGACTTTTGCTTTATCCACAAAAGTTCAGCTGCAAATACCACACAGGCAGGTTGCTTAACTTTGTATCCGAGGTTTCTCAAAATAATCCTTAACATATTTTTTTTAAACACATACGCATTTTTCAGTAAAAAGTAGCATCTGTACCAATTATCCTCATTGCACAGGATTTCTTACAGGAGCAAATTTGTGAACTCAAACTGGCTTAAACTGTTAAATCTATGCAGACACACTCGATTGGAATTAATTTGGGTTTAATTTGAAAATGAATTACAGAAGATAAAAATACATTACTATAAGCCAAATCAGGATCACTGTGATCCTGACTGTCACTGGGTAAAGAGACTAATTCTCTGACACTGTATAGTCAGGGGGCAAAATAATGAGGAAAAAGTAGAGATTGTTAATTTTGCCAGTGTTTTCAATGTGAAACTTCAGCTTTGTTGAGGCCAGTGGCAAAACTCCAATTAGCTTAATTTTTGCTGGGGTTTCACCCCAGATGCTCTTTGTCAATGTTAACAATTTGCCATTGTTTTCTTTTATTCTCTTACCGTCTGTGTACCTCTTCACACTGGGAAGCAGACAATACAAAACCTTCTTCATCTAATTTAATCTCAATATCTAGTATAGATGAAAAGAGAAGTGACATTAAAACTCATTTCATATAACAAACTGTTTACTCTAATTCTCATCCTCTTACAGTTCATTGTTTTATAAAATAACTAAAATACTACTGCAGTACTTTTTTCTGAATCACAGAGGCTTGCAAAAGATGTGTATATACTATTTAACACAAATGAGTGATAATAACACTTTAGCCTTTCATAATGATAACAGCAAAGTAGTATTCCAAGTCCACTAAAAACCATAATGTGTTTCTCTCTCTGCCCTTTTATTTTTCTCTCCAATTCCCTAATTTTATAGATGATTATCAAGCTGCAAACAGAGCTTGGGACCTACCGCATGTGGAAGCTGAAAGGCAGAGTAATTCTGGAATCATGCCTCTCTCTTGATTTTTTTTTTCTTCATCCCTACAATATCCATGGGGTTCAAGAGACCCTTCCCTCAAGACTGTTTTCATCCTCCAGCCCTTCTGGGCACACATCTTTCCTCATCATCACCTTCTCTCATTTTCCTTTCGTGGCACATGAAACACTGTGTTGCTCACTCCTCTCTTTCAGTCCACAAACCCTCACTGACTATATGTAGTCAACAGTTCTTGCTAAAGGGAGATGAGCCCAACTGAGCACGGCAGAGGGCTGACAACCTTCCAGCTCTCTCTTTCTCTACTCACCACCAAGGTAGAGAGATCAGGCAAGTGGCATTGTCTCATTTTGCTTTACCATTATACAGGTCTCATTTTGCTTTACTTTATACAAATTGTTTACATGGTAAGTAAAAGGGGGAGGTGATAGTAAAAATACAGAATACAAGAGTTAGCAGCTATTTTCAGTGCTGACTGGCTGTGTAAACTCTGAGTACTACTGCAGTTCTTTTCTATCTCTGTTCTTCTTTCTTACTTTGAAAATGCATTTACTTAAAGTTCCCATAACATTTCCTCATTTCAGGCGTTCTGCAGAGTTTTGTATTCCAGTTTACTTTTTCTGTATTTACCCAATTTACAATGCACACAAAGGATAAAATCAATCATTTTTATTTCTGGAAAATAACTGAGCCTAAAGTTTTCACAGCATAAGTACACATTTTATTAGTAGCTAAAGAAATGTTACTTACCAACTTTATAGAAATATGGTGTTGATACCTCTGATGCAAAGTATATACTTTTTTTCAGTAAATAAAGTAATCCAGTCTTCACCCTTTTGAGGAGGTGAACATCGAGGGAACCATGAGGCCTAAGAAAGGCCTTTACTTGATACTTGGGAAGGAGTTTGGGACCCTAGGTAATGACAGAAAACCAAGTCAAAGAAAAGAAAAAGGAAGGTAACATTTTTGCTATTACCTGATATTAATGTAGCAAAATGTATTCCTTGCATTTGAAAGCCAAGACTGTTGAGAGGCTTACAGTCTGGGGTATGATCTGCTAGAAACGTAAAAAAAACAAATCAAACCAAAAAACCCACCACCAGAACATCCTCAGCAAGCTTCCATACTATCACGCTGAATATATCGCTCATGAGAAATGCACAACTGTTTCCACTCCTCAGTCATGCCTACATCAAAGTGCCTGATCTCTTTTGTTCTCCAAGACTTCACAAGTCAAACATAAAAAGGAGTAGTTATTGGAACAGTATTTGGAAATACTCAAAAAGCACTTTCACTTAGAGCTAGTCAGTTCCATCAAATATACAAATATATGAAGTCAATCAAACAGGTAGAAATGGTTCATATTTTTATCAAGGAAAAAAAAAAAAAGCTGTTTCATCCAATTCCCGTGTTTTTATGGGGAAGACAGTCCTCAACTAATTATCAGCAGGGCCCTAGTGACCTTATCACCTCTTGTTAACATCAGTTCTGATTTCATATGTACCATACCTCATAAAATGGACACTCCAGGGTAACAGTCAGAAAAAGCTGGGTTAGCTGAGAGGAGACAATTCTGTCCAAACCAGGTGGCTGAGCTGAAACAACAACATTCAGGCTTTCAGGTATACCTTCAACAAAGGATCTTTACACAAACCATCATACAGAAGTTAGGAAAAGCTATTTGGTTTAATGAGTAGAGAAGCTACTTGATCATTATCATCCTTGATTGTTGTTTGAATGAATGGGAAGATCAGTTGTTAAATGATATACTTAGAAAAATGAAGAAATGATTTACAGAAATATCAACATAAAAAAAAATATATGCAACTAGCAAGATCTTAGTTAAGACTGTCATGTTCTTTCACAAAAAAAATTAGGATCTGAGAGATGCAGGACATTCTACATGGAGGAATAAGTTTGAGTTGAGGTCTTGGAGAAATGCCCTATTTCATTTTTCTTCCTACAAGCCCTTCTCCCCAAGTCATAATCCCAGCATCTCATTGTTCCACTTAGTTGTTTTTTTTATCTGAACGTAATGGATAATACTGAATAATTTCTGGAGTTTTGTCTATAAGTGTATACCTGAAGCATCTTTCATGTTACGTGCAAAGTATTATTACAGAACAGTAAAAACCTGATGTAGTATAAGATGCTAATCATGCAGGTCATCTTCTCAAGTTCCTGTTCTGAACTTTGACCACTCTAGTGGAATACCTTTATTGATTTAGAAGAACATATTCAAAGTCGCTGGTACTACGAGGTTTCTCATTTTCTAAGTATCAGCTTAAGAACTTTAAAAGACATTCCGCTTTTTAGGACATGAGGAACGTTTGCTTCCTAAAAATCAACCCCTTAAGGTATGTCATGTTGAACAGCTAGAAATTGAGTGACCAAAGTTTTGAAAACCTGACCTTTATGTAGAGTTTTATTAACAAAGCAACCTTAGTTGAGATCAACTTTCTAGCATAGCTTACATATCCCTACAATGCCACTAAATATGCTTTACTGTCAAACACAGAATTACTTAAAATCTATAGCTTACAACTGTATTGTGTATAGTAGGTTTGTGTCTAAAAGCATTGGATTTTGTAATTGTTAGAGCCAAGGACAGGCTATAACATGGGGGATGTTCTAGAAGCTTACTAGACCAGAAAAAATCCCCTGAATAATTAGGTGAAGACAGTCTCAGAAGCAGAGGGTGAGCAGACTCTGAGATCTCCTAAGCAAGATGGGATAAACCATAGGGCAGATTTTTGTATTTCATAATGTTTTCCTCAGTATGGTAAGACACAGAGCCAAGGATAGGACTGTGGTGCTTGCTCAGAGGTAGAAAGGAAAGGAGCTCAGGGCACGGAACAAAGATGGGCACAGGAAGCCTCCACCAGAGGAGTGTAGTCAGCAGATGGGATGCCAATGGGAGGAAGTATCACATAACCCTATCAGATTCTAGATTAAAAGTAATTTAAAAATGAGGACAAAGCACCAATCGTTATGCTTTGTTAAAACATACGTGAGACTTAGAATTCAATTTACATTTTTACCTAGATAATTAAAAAAACCCATACCAGCCTATGCTTAACTCCTAACATTTGTGATGCTGTTATGTTTTACGGGTTCAGATGTCAATTATATTTTAATTAAGTCAACAATTATGCACTGCAAATTATTTTTTTTAGCTTTATCCATTTACCCTTTTCAGCTTTCACAAGCTGATTGTAATACAATATGAAAGAGAAATACAACCAAGTTGGAAGTGAGAACATAATACAATAATCCTTATCCTGAAGGATCGAAAGAGTAGAAGTGCCAACCAAAGTCCATACCTGGTTATATCTTACTGCACCTGAAAAGCTGGACACGATGCAGCCTGACAGAAGGTAAGGAATAAAGCCCTAATATCACTGACATGCAATGGATCTTATTTAAATCATAAGACAAAACAGTATTTGAAAAACACATTTTGTACTGCCTGAGATTTACAAGTTCTGTGCATATAATTGTAACACATTGTTATCAATAATAGTAATTTAAATTCTTTTTGTCCCAATGCTACACTTCACCTCTCTAGAATTTGTACTAATCTTGACCAAAGTTTATAAGGATTTTTAGACTTTTTTTTTTAAATACAACAATTAATTATTTCTGTAGTAATATGCAAGCTTGCTAAGTAAGCTGTGGAACAGTTATTACAACTTTTCTTGCATAATGTAATTTGGTCCCAATTTTAAAGGCTACGAACAGGTTTTCTGACAACTGTGATCATATACCTTGCCCTTAGAGCCTCAGGAAGAGAGTGGTTTCAATACTTAGGAAAATATCCAGAAATAAGGATTATGCAAAGTCACGGAGGACTTAAAAAGACAGGCAGCAAAATCTTAACCAGCAGTGCACAAGCAGAAGACAATTATTTTAGCTTCATAATCAGTACTACTAGTATTTCTATTGTTTTTTGAAATATGTCCTCCCTTGGGCTAGCCGCTGAGCAAAATGTCTAAAAGCCAGTCCCACCCCTAAGGAGTATGAGATCCAAGTAAGCAAAGCAAACAATTGTGGAGGAAGAAAAAGATACAGAAATGTGAAGTCACTTGCCCAAAGCCGCAAAGCAAATGGGGGGCACTACACCCAGAATAAAAGTCAAGTCTCAGGACTCACTATCCAGTGTTGCAACCTTTGTGTCACATCCCTCATGTGATAGTCATTACAATGCAACAATTCAGAAAAAAAAATTAATCCAGAACCATATTTTACATCACTCTTGCAACGTTCTAAGTATCATTGTAATTAAAAAAATCTACTAGTTTTGGTCTCTGTTTTGTTAGTTCCACGATAGCTAGCTTCACTAGCCTTCAGAGCATTACCAGTCTCAGTAAGACAGTCTCGCTTCAGTGCGAATATTCACATCCGTCACTGCATAGACAAAGAAGTTTAAACAGGCAGAGTTAAAAGTAACATATTTCCTACACAGAACAATATCTAAAACCTGTGTGAGACAAAGGACAAATATGGGGAACAACAGAGGGTCAGTGGTTTTTAGAAAAGCAGAAGGATTAACTGAAATAAGTTTTTGAAGGGACTTCAAATCTATGTTTAAGATTGCGCAGTGCTATTTTCAAACTCCTCTAAATGATGTAAACTGAAAGACAACTGCAACTGTGATAAGGAAGCAACAACCTTTGGCCTCCTGATCACTATTCTCCAGTCACCTTAATTAGGTCATTGTTGATTTGACAGATGTAACTGATAACAAATGGGTTCTTGCTAAGAGACACCTCGTAATACAGAGAAATGTGGAATGTAGCAAGAGAAACATTGCTCCTTACCTTGAAGCTGTTGCAGAAAATAGGGACTAAATATTTTTGGCAGAAAATTTACTGGATAACGTTGAATAAGGACACACGAGTGCAGCAAGTTCAGCAAGGTGTGAGGCTGAAAGTGTCTAAAGCGAGTGTGCAGTATGGTTTCGAGCTTCCTAAACAAGGAAGAAGCACTTGGAGGGAGATAGTTAAGAGTCCCAAATGGTATAATACACTCAGCAATCTGGTCAGTGGTAAATCTGTCAGCATCGGAAATGAAACTTTCTGCCACTGCATCAAATATGGGCTTAGAAAGGATCATCTTTTGGCAGCAATACTGCATGACTTTGCTGACTGTTTGAGGATGCATGGTAAAGATGAACTTGGGAACATGTGTTTCCAATGCCTCTACAAAAATTTGTTCACGACGTCCAAAGTATAGGAAGGCTTCCAGTACCTTTACCAGTTCATCACCTGTGAAATACGGAATATGCTTCACAGAATGTTTACACAGTGCTGTGACTAAGGGAATTGCCTGAGTCTGATGAAGAACAACCAGTGAATTCAGTATTCTGCTTGTGAACTTTGGGCTTAGCTGGGAAACTATGGTTAAAGTGACACTGTTCAGTCTGTTTAGTAAGTCTTGGTATTGTTCACCTTCCCTGACAGTCATCTGCAGCATCTTATAAACCATCACCATTTCCCTAGGACTCCACTTCTCAACATCTTCTTCTTGCATGTAGTTCATGATTTGTTCCAGCGTTGCACAACTTGGGCCTTCCAACTCAAGCAAACTCTCTCCGAGAGCACACAGATTTTTAAAAGTCAACAGTCCTTTACCAAGCCGTTCCTCACCCTCTGAAAGCAAGCTGGCCATCAGCGTACTCTGCGGATCTATACGTAGCTTTATCAAAGCTTGCAATGCATTCAGCAGCCCAGTGTTTGACAGTTTTGAGGATTCAAATTCAAACTGGAAGCACAATGCCCGGAAAACTTCATTCTCTAACACTCCTTCAGGGTCTTTCAGACCGTTGTCATCCACCTCAAGTTCAGAAATCCTCTGCAGGGCTCCTGATGCCATAGTATCAGACATGACTTCCAGAGAGCTAAGAAAGTCAAAAATCTCTTTCGATGTACAAAGGCTGTTCAGTTTCTTGAAAAATAGTTCTTCATCCATCCACCCGTTATCACATTTAGGACTGCTCCCAGTATCTCCACAAAGACGTACAGTGTCATTAACAGAAAGAGACTGTATCCGTTGTTGTACGTGGTTTTTTCTACAAAACATATACTGGGATTTGTCTTTGAAACATAGCATCCTCATGGCTACAGAGCTACAGTTTTGGGGCTTTCGCTGCCCACTGATAAAGCTCAACCTTTTGCTTAGGGTCATCAAAATGGACCTGCTTGCTGGCGTGCTGGATGAATAAAACTGCAAGCTTTTTCGGCTAATCAAAGCCATATTGGATCAAGTGGGTTCTCAAATGATACCTAGGGAAGGAAAAATACATATAAATATATCGTTTGGAAAACAGCATCAGTGTCATCAAAATGCAGAAAACAAACCCCAAACCAAAACACTTCTAGCGGCTGGACACGACTGGGATGATCCCTCTCCCACGACCACCAGCGCAAGGTAATGCAAAGAGAAGCAGCAGCAGCTGCTGGGAGCGGCGAGACCTGCGTGACAGGCTGCCCCGCGTCCCCCTGAGGGCGCCAGGCGCGGGGACGCTTCCCCAGGCCGGAACGGCAGGCGGCGCTTCCCTCTCTGCCCTGG
>NW_010528242.1:0-19355 GCF_000687285.1 Phaethon lepturus
TTCTTCCAAGCCCTAATCTGAACCTTAAATTTATGTATTTTTAGAATAGTGGTTATTAGTATTTATCAGCTAAATTTCCTTATGTATTATAAATTCATTTATTTGTAAACAATCAAATGTTTAGACTGCAGTCACAAAACCAGCTTAAAGGTCTGTTCACATACATATTAGTTTGTAGTTGTTTGCAAAACAAGTCCGGGGCTGGAGTAGTGAGGGGACATGTGCAGGCAGTTGCAGCTTCCTGGTCAACCCATACCTTACTACGCCCTTATAAATGTGTAAACATTTCATCATATAACAGCAGATTCTGTACGGTGCTGTTCACTCGTACATCTCAAAAAGCACAATAAAAGAGACCTTTAGCATTATATCCATTTCTATATGAAGAAACAGCTGAAAAATTATTTCCCTATGTTTTTTCTTCAGGCCAGCGGTAAAACTTAGCAGATAAAACAGGTTCTCACAATGCTAGGCCATCATCTACTTGAGGAAAACACTGACTTAGGAATTGAGAGGTAAGTGAGTTCACAACTGGAACATGAGCATAATTAATATCACATAATACTGTCACATGATTGCCGTGTAATCAGTTTTTCTTATTCCTTATTAACTTTTTTTTTCACAACAATTAATTTCTAATTTTACTTAAGGTTGTTTCGAAAGAAAAAGACCTAGGAAGTTTCTTCTTAAGGTGAGATAGATTTTTTTTTAATTAATCATGGAGAAACTTTTAGAACTTTCTCCATTATAGCAGGAGACCACCATTTTTCTCTTATTAGATTCACAGAGTTCAATTTGGAGACAGGAAGTTAGATATAAACTTCATATTTCTTTATTTCTGCAAGCCAGTTTGCTAAAAAAAAAAAAAAGAGAGAGAGTATTATAATTACAGTATCATGAAGGGAAACGATAAACACATTAAAATATGAAGGCATGATCATTATCAAGGCTTAAAGAGGAGATCAAGGTCTAAGTCGGGCATTTATAACAAGAACATCAGCAAGGTTCATTAACTACCCTTACAGCTTTCTGAATATGGTAATTTACATAAAAATGGATTTAGTGACACCAATTGCTCATTACTGTCGGATTGCGTTTAGGTTCATAAAGTATCATTGTAAATAAATACACTATCAATATATTTTCAAAGGAATATTCTAAGGATGAGAAGGATGAAGATTCACACTGTTGTTCAGTATTCTGCAGTTATATGTGTGCATAGATACTGCTTAAAATAGTGCCCCACTCTGCATTCATTATCTTCGCTGGGTTGTGCTCTCCCTCAGATGCCCTCGTCTTTATTTTGTACCAGAATCTTTAGCCTCTGTTGTTCTTTCCTGCACGCTTATTCAGTTTTGTGATTTACCCACTCCTTATTACTTCTTTCTAGGAGTTGCTGTCTACAGAGTGTGTACTGGTTTAACTTAATAACTTTTTAACTCAATTTAACATTTTAAGTGAATAATGTTTTAACTTAATAACATTAATAGTATTTTAGGCCAATGTCAAATAAACCATGAAAGCTATGTAGGGATTCTAATTCAACTTTTGAAGTAGGCATAGGCCAGTTGAATTTAAGCACATTCAAACTGTTTAAATAAGTCAATAACAGAAACGTAGAAGTATTCCCAAAGAATATGCAAAGTGGCTTAGATTGGCAAAGCAAGTCTCTTGGTCTGCTCTGCTTCTTCAGAAGATGCAATTAGTCCAAAGGAACCATTGCATTAACAGAGTTTGTTCTTTGGCTTCCGGTCCCAACATGGACCAAGTAAATATGTGCAGGCTAAATGTTTAGCAGGCAAAATAATGTTTTAATAAATTAAGTGATGGGTTGTAGGAAAGGTTTTTGGACAAGCCAATTGAGGTCTGTAGATCTGAAATAGAAGCAATCTATCCTTCACTGTAAGAAGAGACTGGAAATAGTAATTAATATTGTTAACATAAATGCAGAACAATTAATATGATTTAAAGAGTACCTATGCTGCTGAGGGGGATGCTAACAATGGGAAAGTTATTAGTCCCTTTGGGGGAGTGACACATTTTGTCATTGCCCCTAGAAAGGTGAAAAGTTAAGCTCAGGTTGCTGTATGGCAAACTAAAGTGCAATAAAAAAAAAATTTCTATTGATACTATGATTAATATCTTTAAAATAGACCTTGGAGGTAAAATTAATAGTTTTATTAGTTATTTCCGAAGTCTTCTTTGCAGGGCTAGTCTAAAGAAAGCCAAAGATATGAGTATTTTTCTATGGGAAACATGGTTCCTTTGCCAGGAGAAAATGTACCTTCTTTCAGTAGTCTGCATCAGTTTTCTCCAGTGCATAATAACTGTCTCATTTCACAAATGTAGTTTCAATAAGGGTATTTAATTTTGCTGAATAAAGAACCAATGTAGTCTAGACATACTTACAGGAAATATAATTTCTTTCTGGTTCTTCCATAGGTGTTATATAAATTTGGGGTTTGATGCTGTATTTTTTGTTTTAGCATTATAATATTAGCATACCTGCAACAAACAAGACATGAACAAAAAATAAGTTTCTACATAACCTAACCTCTCTTATTCTTTTCTCCCTTTGAAGAGAAAACATTTAAATATTACACTTCTCATTTCCTCTGCTGCTTTCTCTATGCTGTTTTCTCTTTGGAAATGTCTTCTCTTCCTCAAATTGTCTATTTTTCTACATTCCTTCATGCATTCCTCTAACACCTTTTATTCAAATATTAATTTCTCTTTCCTTTCAGCTCTCAGTTTCTGAATCAAATTCTGTTCTGTTAGTCTTTTAACTCTGGTGCTAATTTAGTTCTGTAAATAATAATGCCAACACATGTTTTGCCAGGACTAATTATAACACTCCAGACAAGTTAAACAGGGCCGTGTCTTCTGAGCATAAGATAAGGTTTGGATCCCCAGAACCATAGGCTCAAGATGAAACCTAGCTTGGTAGAAGTTATTTTGGAACAGCAGTATCCTACTCTCACAAATCTGTGTGGCTCTGGGTGATATGAGTTATCCCAGACATAAGTCACTACAGGGGGTGAAGTTGGACACCTCCCAAAAATAATGAACAAAATAATTCCAGAGGCAGACACCTCTCTTTGCCCTATGTTTGAAATATTTTAATCAGAAGGTACCACTCCTATTTCCTCCATAACATCTACATGAGTTCATGATCTACAAGTGCTTACTGAAAGGAAAAACTGTCAGGAAGGAAAATTGAGCCACTAATTTTGCCATTTGTGCAAAAGTTGCTTAATTTTATTCATAGATAGAGTTGCCACAAGGCTGAAATATTGCCTTTTTTGAAAAACATACTCACTCTATTAGCAGCATAATACCATTCAGTACTTGGAAAGTGTCCAAACTCAGCATATTAGAGAAAATAGAAAACTCTCTCACTGCCTGAAAAATCTTAGAAAAAGCCCAAGTTGAATTAAAAAGTTATGTATACTATTTTATGAATTGCCCATTTCTACAATCTGTTTTAAGTATACAAGGTTGAAAGTGACTTTTATTACAACAGAGTTGCATGTAGCCATTTCCAGTGACACCCAATTGGGCTAGTGATATGCAAACAGACAAAAAGACTATTCTTGTTTCGAAGAGTTGACATTTAACCTTGTTTAAACAGAGATACACTGCTGTAAAAATAGAGATACTGCACCATTTGATCTTGCAAACATAAAGCAAGAAGCCAAACTGAGTAACAGTCAGTAGAGACAAGATGTCATTGTACTAGAAAAAAAAATTTTCTTCTGTACAGAGTTCCAACAGTTCAAGTGTTATGGTTAAAAACAAGAACAAAACAAAACAATGACCATCATCAAAGTCTGAAAAAAACCCAAAGACCCTACTCCAAACAAGTTACTTAACACACAGGTTTGTGCTATTGATTCCAATAAACACACTTAGAGAGGAAGGTGGGGAAGACTTTCCAAACATGAGCATATATTAGGTGAAAAGCTGAGTCCAGTAAGAATCAGAGAGGTTTAGGAAGATAAAGATGGCAGTTTATGGCATCTTCATCCATCTGACATTTGCAAAAATATACTGCAGACATAGTACCATGCAAAAAGTCTTATTTGGATGTTTGTTTTAATTTTTCATCTATATTGTTAAAATAATTTCTGTTAAGATCTAGCAGAAGGCAATAATAACCTTGCCATCTTCAATCCCAACTTTCTTCCTATTTCCTTGCAATATTTTGAGAGACATGCCACATGACAGCATAACTTCTATTTTACTCTAGACTGAGGTCAATTCTGATAGCAAAGTCAGCAGTCAGCAGGTGAGGCTAAACAATATTTTTAGGGCTTGAATATTGCTAATAAAGTTGGAATTCCTGCAACACTATATTATGAAGCTATTCTTGGTAACTGCAATGGGGTGAGAATTTGACCAATACTCCTGGGAAACCCAACTCTTTTGAGATATTTCCTATATAACTTATTTAAAATTTATGTGTGATTAATTAAATATGATTAATATACATAAAATACTTTTAATATAATAATATTTATGCACGTATAAGAAACCCATAATTTAATATACAATGAAAACTACCATCCTACAGATGGTGGGGAAAAAATTGCTCTGAGACAAAGTATTTTCTACTGGGATATGCAAGTCCTATTGGAATCCAGTTTTAGAAGATGTAGTTGTCAATATCTCCTCTACAACCAAGCATAAAACCTCCAACGAGCCAGAATGAAAATGTACATCTCATATTACAGGCAAGCCACCATCTTCAGCAACCTCTGCCTAAATCTAGCTAACTCAAAACTTGGAATATGAAACCACTTATTAGTTTAGTCATTTGTAAATTGCATTAAGATACTATGATTCTAAGTACACAGTATTGTTAAAAAAAAGAAAAAAAACATTACACATGCAATTTAGCAGCCAGAACAAAAATAACTGCAACAATTTTTTCCCCATTCCACATGGTTAAGCAGTACTAGTAAAAAGTATTTCATTTGCAAATATTACTGTAAACACACATGGTCAATTTCATATTCCTTCCAAACTGTTTACTTAAAATATGTTAATGGCAGTGCAACACAAATCTTTTAGTAGATGCTTTATGGTTAAATAATGAGACAGTATTTATTATATTGTTTGCTTATGAAAGCATTGCATGCTTTCATGCCAAAGCTTTCACAATCATTTGGGACCTGCTAAATATTCCCCTTTTCTGAAAAGCAGTTCACTACCCTAGGATCCCAGTAGAAGGTACTCTAAAATGACACTTAAATCCAGAATAAACTCATTCTATACCCAGCATGCCAATATCTACTTCTTTTTGCTAGATTTTTCAAAAAGGTGCTGATCTATTTTTGGCCAAATGTGTTGAGAAAGGAGCATTTATGAAAGTTTCCAGTTCTCTGTTTGGATTTAGGCTACTGCTTTCAGCTTACATCATCCAATGAACCCTTTGTATATCAGAAACCCTTTGTAGATCAGAACCTAAATTTATCATAAGCAATCTCTTAACAAGAAGTCTTTTGACTACATGCCTACGATAGCATGCCAAAAATGGAGTACAAATCTACATATTCTTTTTTCTTCTCAAGACAACTGGAATTCAGTCATTGAATTTACCAGTTCAAACACAAGCCCCCAACATAAAAGTCACTCAGTCATGAGATGCTCTGCTTTTCAAAGGAGACATAAATGGAAGTTAAACAACTAAGGTCATGCATGAGTTAGGCAGGAAAATTCACTGTGAAAAATGGGTCCCCAGATTAGGGCTTTTAATGTCTGACATCTTAAAGATGAATTCTGAAGAAGTATAAGAATTTATCAGCTTACATGAGAATTGCCATGTCATGTCTGAGAAGCTATTGGTAGATATTTATTACAATGACAGACTTGTTTGTTATTCAGCACTATTAGTGGTGCATCTGAAGTTATATTACAAAAGAGATTTAGATATATTAGATCTGCTCTCTACATACACATGAAAGGGTTCTTTTTGACAATTTTTAGCACTATAAACTTTCTAAATTTGTCCCAAGATGCTTTTTTTCCAGTCTTGTATTTTGTACAAAGACTAAGCATGGTCATTTTTGATAAACACAGATATTAGACTACTACTGTTCCTCTGGCAAGTATTGCCTTAAGAAAATGGTTGAGGGAAGGGAGGTGTCTCCACCCACTGCTCTGAGCAACTCAGGAAGAGAGGTGGAACAGCCATCACCTGCATCAGTTCTGTACATGGTCCCTTTTAATTCAGTGACACTGGGTCTAAGCACTTTCATTGCAGATGTCAGATTGTGTTATCCTTCAAACAAGCTTCCCAGATAAGGCTCGTTTTGAGAGCTAGAAGCTGGACCCCAGGTGCTCTGCTATTTTAAGGGTAGCACATTTTTTCTTTCCTTGAAAGTACACCAAGAAATGATCTTATTACAAGTGATTGAAAGCAACTAAACTTAAGAGCAAACCCTGTATCTCACAGCTCTGTCCTCTTATCAGCTTAATCGTATTTACTTTGTGCAAGCTCACTGGCATGGAAATAACCGCATACCTGTACTGTAGTTTAAAAACATAGGGATCACCTTCAATGGTGACTGCAGCTAAAGAGTTAATTGTGTGTGGTTGTCAATCATCATCAGTCAGTCAATCATGCAACTAATTCCTTCAGGGGTCACAGTTGCAACAAGGACAGCAGTTGACAGAGAGCTGACAGACTGAGAATCCTACCACCTAGGTAACAGTTTATGCATACCAAGTCACTCCTTACACAAACAGATGGCATAGTCCATTCAGCACAGTGTAAGCCCTTGGGCATTTTTGACATTTTAACCAAAACAATCCTTTGAAGAACAGGAAGAAAAAAAGTGTCGCCATTTTTGTACTGCCATTGCATGCAATTTACCACAGCAAACCAATTTTGTCTTCCTCCCTCTCTTCCTTCTCTCCACAAGTGTCTTTTGCCATCAATAACAACGGAATTAAATGAATGGAATTGATTTTTAAAATGTTATTATTTTAGTTGACATACCAATTTATGCAAGCATACATACAAGTGGCCTGCATCCTGTCACTTCTTTAGAAGAGATAATTACCTTTGCCTGGCTGTAACACATCTGCTACTGCACTGAAGACAATTCTTACACAGACATGACTCCCACTGCTTTCATAAGAATGAAAATTTCTACTTAAGAATCTGTTTTATCATAAGACAAGTCTAAAAGGTGCTAACATGATTTCTTAGTAGAACCAGAGAGCTCCAAAATATTTTCCTTCACTTTCCAAGCAAAAAACCCCCGTGATCTGCTACTACTAATACTAGTAGTAAGCAAAAAACCCCTGTACTAATTACAGAAGCTATGAAAAATAAATAGCAACAAGCCCTTTGAAGACTCTAGTGCAAAAGCAAGTGCATATAATGAAGGGGAAGAAATGGTCATGTATCTGTTTAGGAACTCATCAACAGAAAACTGATAGCCATTACCTAGATCACTGAATTCAGTTCTCTCCTTCCCTGCTAACTTTAAGCAGACCGTATGCAAGCTAGGTGGAATAAACATTTAGTGTACATGTACCACAAAACACTTTCCAACAGTCCAGTAACTCTCTTCAACAACTGGTAGAATGCTCAAACCCACAAACTGAAGCAGTATGGGAAAGGAGAAGGAGATCTTAAAGGGTAGCTATCACCACTGTCTAAGCCCTATAGTAGCCAGGCTGCTCTCCTAGGAATGGGAGCACATGTCTCACAAACCAGACAGAGGTAGTTCACAGATTCCCAGTACCGCCTAGAAATTTCAGACATGGGAAAATCCTTTACAGATTTGAATCTTTCCATTTGTCCAATTCTGAATATAAAAGGAAGATAGATTTTGTTTTGTTTTGTTTTGTTTTGTTTGAGTGGAAGCTGCTGCCTAACACTAATAGTGCTCTATCTCTGATACATCAGAGAAAAGTGTAAAAATCTGTGGAAGGTAATGTATGCCTTTAGGGAAGGAGAAGTCCTACTCTACTTCTGCAGTTGAGCATTAGAAGCTCCAAAACAAGTGAATAACACAAAGATGGTGCCAAAAATGCAATCAACAACCAAAGGTCAAGGGCTCTTTTTTCCTGTTTTTATACCATTATCTTGATTTCAAGACCATTTCAAACTGCTTTTGCTGGCTGCAGAGACAGTGATTTCACAAATAGCTCAAATCATTCATTAGCTTCATATTGTGCCACTGTTGAAGAAAAATGCTTTAAATTGACTTGGATTGCTAGTCATATTTTCAGCACAGCCATCAGATTAATTATAGCTATGTTATTTTTTTTCCCTATTTTATCAGCTAGAGATAAAAGGTCATATTGCATTCTTGCTGCCTTCAGGGAGCTATAGACAAATTTTACACCAGTTCCAGCCAACAATGCTGGACTGCAATGTAACGTGAGCGAAAGTCAATTGTATGATCCAGTTATTGGCTTAGTTCTCTAATATTGTAATCCTGCCACCTTAAAATGAGTTTTTTATAGCAGTCTGCAAATCAAACTGTGACCTTCAAATTGTTACACTTTCTGTTAGGGTTATGTATATGAGTCAAAGAGTTAAATGCTGAACAAAATGTGTAAGCTGGTAGTAGATATATACAAGAGGCAAGTATAAGATGCAGTTAGAAGTGATCTGTTGCATAAATGGGCTAATAGTCTGCATGAGATGAGCAACGATTCATACATGGAATGGTGGTATTGAAGGTTAACGTTCAGAAAGATTTAAAGGCTTTACTTCTAATTGTTTGATCTTAAAGGAACCAAGCAGTGAAAACAAACTCCAAAGAAAACAGAAGAAAACCACTAAAATTCCAAAGTGAAATAATACATCACAGATTAAATGCAAATTATGAGTCATAGTCACTACCAAAAAAGAAAAAAGTCAACACATTGACCTATAGTATCAATTTTCATTAGACAGCTTTTATATGCAGTAAATAACACATAGAGCATGGGAATTTTCTCCTGGAAATTCAGCAAAGAGGATCCCACACAAAAAGAAAATTTTTGATTGATGGGATTTTTTTTTCCTATTGTATAATTTTCGTCTGATTTGGATCCAAACCAAACATTTTTTAAAATTTCCCATGAACCGGAAACTCTCTGAACCCTGCAGCTGTTAAGTCAAATTGATGATCTCATCAGTTTCACTGCTTGTACCCACAACAAATTGACAAAAAGGTCGAATTCACTGAGCAGCTGCAGGAGGTTCCCATGGACAGTTTCTCCAGCACATTGCCTCAGCCCAGAAACACTATATTTCCCAGTTTTTTTGCCACAGGGTGGACCCTCCAGGTCACTGCCCCAAAGCCAGTGATAGGACAATCAACAGATAAATGAACAGCAGAATCCCTTCAGCTGCTTAAAAAAAAAAGAAAAAAATCTTCCAAGCTTTCAGTGCTCAAAGTAGAGAAATAGAACTGAGAAAATTGTTATCTATTTCAAGAGAAAGATCAAATCTCCAAATAAAGATGCTTTTCATCATTAGTTCCAGTCCTGCCTCCTTGGAGGATAATTGTCCAATCTCATCTCCAAAATAGCACAAAGAACTGCTGATGGATGTATAGGAAATATTGCTCTGCCTTTCCAAAAAAATGTTTCAAAAAGAATTCCCTCCCTAAAGAAATGTTCTGAGAAATTATTTAAGCATGTCCCTAGTTTAAGGCACATCCTTAACGATTTTTCCAAGAATAGTCTGCTTTTCTTACTTAGTTCACATTTGCATTGGTGTTGCATCCAGGTGACATCCACCTTTAAGAAGAAGGAAAAATTTTTTCCAGAGACGTATTTCACTGATACACCATATCTATATAAACCATAAACCCCATTATTTTTGTCTATGATATCTTTTACATTCCTTTTTTCTTCTCTTTCTACCACCTTCCCTGTTTTCCACTTCTAATGCAGCTTTTTCCTGCTAGGGTACCTGGGGAATGCCCTGCTGGAAGGGGTATGAGGGGGGTGTGGGGAGTGTGTATTTTTGCTTACTCCACGCTTACCTTCACCAAGGTACATTAGTGTGAGGACTGATGTGGTTTTAGCTGCTCCTTGCATGCTTCGTGTATATTTTGTGCCCCAGGGTTGTAGAAGAGGAAGGCTCAAATATCCATCAACAAGTAGTGTAACAATTGTTACACAGATAAAGTAAATGTCTTAGCAGAAAACATAAACTAGTAGTAAACCAAGAAAGCTGCACAATTACAGATTTTTCTCTTTGATTTGTTTTAAAAAAAGAATAAGTTCTTCAAGTCTCTAACTGAAGCTTATAGATTGACCCTTAATGTGCCCTGGCAGAACCCCAGTGCAGTACTCAAGAGAGATACTGGTTTCCACTAAGAACGAAACCATTTCATATCCATCTGCTTGTTAGGCAGTTACTAATCTGCTATCTACATTTCCAAACAAAACAGGAAAGTCACAGTGCAAAAGGAAAAAAGGAATAACAATGCAACAGTCTTACCAAATGCAGCAAATACTTAAGAGGTAAGGAGTCAGCAGTGTTGATGTTCTCTTGAGAAAAGATTTGAGAAAGGACTTCTCCCCCACCTCACTTGCAGTGAATCTTGTGTAGTCTTTGGAAGCCTACTTGTTCGAGACAGCAGGATGAACTAAAATATATTCTAAGGTACTGCCCCTAAGGAATTGCTTTTCTTCAAAATTGCAGGTATACAAAAAATAAAAACCTTGTAAATTAACCTAACAACAACAAAAAAGGTTTGCTTTAAACCTTTCAATGCTTTACATTTCTTCATATGAAATGTTTCACTAGATAGCATCTTGTTTTCAAATCTTTGAAGTTTGCAAAATGACTTCACATTTACAGTTTCAGGTGGGAGGGGAGGGGAACAGAGGAAGGAGTGAAAAAGCTATATAGTAATGTCTGTGTAAATTCACACCCAACACTAAACATAAGAAGGGAAGGCATTTAAACTACTACAAAAAAGAAGTGCAGTTGAAACATAAAAGAAGCTTTCATAACGACTAGAATTATATTTGCTTTCCAGAATGGGATGAGAAATCAAACAAAAAGAAAGAAAAAAGAGAATAAAAAAAACCCCCAAATTTTTTCTGGATTCATTTTGATATACTAACCTTGCCAATAAAAATGCTTAAACCTCAGTTACAACTCCCTGGGGAACGGCAGCTATTATCCCCTATTGAGTTGGTGCTTACCATACAGAGCCTGAACAATTCATACAGAAAAATAAACCATAACATTCCTGTTTATTATTACTTTAGCTGAGAGGTGCTGACATTAAACAGTTCTGCACTGCTGCTATAAATCAGCATGCTGTGGATGTTCTCAGCATGGGACTAGGGCTCCCTGGTAACAGCTCTCATCAAGGCAACCAGCTGTCAGAATTTTTCAAATTAAACTGTTATTACTGTAGTATTCATTAGTCAGTTACTGACTATTAAGATATTTTTATATCTGAGCCATTGACATTGGATATTGCTTTTTAATATGCAAGTTATATATAAACATGATTAAGTGGTTCATGTGGGGTTGACGGCTTCTATTATAGCTTGATCTCCCCTTTGTAGGGACTACAGTGTTGGAGATAATATCCTGGTCTGTACTAAAATTAATTTTCCATTTAAAAGTCGTGTATTTCTGCTGTGATTGATAGGCTGTTTCCTTAAGCACCAGCATTCATGTTGCAGAGGTATAACACAATACAAAAGGGATTTGTAATAGATTGTTTTGACCATGATATAGAGTGATAAAAGTCAGTAATTTTAATTACATTTTTGTCCACACCAGACTTCTAGTCGATTTATTTAGGTAAGAATCATGTAACTGTGATTGCAAGAAAGATGAGATTCAAAAGCTTTTAATACATGCTTTAGTTGTTTAATTATTTGGTATAGCAGTATAACTCATTTAAATAGGAGTATTCCTAACATTTCAGCAACTTCTTTTTTTCTAAAACATTGATTAAAAATTACTGAAGTTTCCAACACACAAAGTCTTTTCATCTAGGATATTTCTCTCACTTCCAAATAAAGATGTGCAATTTTAAATTTTTCCTGCCTTTCTCTGCATTCAGAGAAAGGGGAATGTTTGGGGAATATTTTCTATCGTGGTAATCCTGTTTGCATCTCAGAGATCTCCATTGTTTTCTGGATTCTTTGGATAAGTCACCTTTAGCTAAAATATTGTTTTGAACCCTTTTCAAACTGTGTTCCCCATTTCATGACATGTCGACATTTGTGAGGCATTGCAGAATTTACACCATCACTGCTGTAGGGTTTTGTTGCCTTGACAGAGCTTCTTTAATCTAGGAAAAGTCAATTTTCCTAGCATTACTCTGTGTGGGCAAGCATAGAAAAGCTTTGTACAGTACTACTCTTAAAAATCTGTATGTGTCTAAACAGAGAGTTTTACCCATTATTTCATCTCCAGAAGCTGTAGCAATGAGTTGTAATTGCAGCAGTAACTAAGGTAGCATGACATATGTATTTCCCTGTATCATGTGAAACACCTCCAAGCCATTCCTAACCAGAAACATATAATAAACTCACATATCAACACTCAGATAACAACTTTCACAGTTTCCTATTAATACAGCTAGAAATCATGGAAAAAGTGGCCTACTATAGGTTTCACAACAGTGAAAATAACAGCAGAATCTTAACCAGCATCTGGTGGGTGTACATAACCTTTAGCTCCATCAACAGCTTCACATGCCCTTGGAATAAATGCACTCAGTGGTTGTTTCAGGGCATCAAGAAGACCCACCTTCCTCCTCTCCCCCATTACTTGCAAACCTATACCAGCCTCAGAAAAGGCAAAGAAACTTTTTATCCATTGGAAATCAGGAGTAGTTTTACTGAAATTAATAGAATTACTAAGATCAGAAAACAAACAATAGTCCAAAAATTCTTACATTGACAGCAACTCAGAGAATATATCTTTTAAGAATGACATGAAGAGGAAAGTTGCACACCATTCTTGGGTTGCTTGAAAGAACTTCATATACCTCTGTAGTGGTGAAAACCCTTCAGTACATAAGACAATAAAGACTTTTGTGCCTTAATCATGCTTTTATAGGAAGTTAACTGCAGAGCTAATCAATGAGAAGAATTCTTTTCTCCTCCTTCCACCTTCCTCATTTTTATTGTTAAATCCTAGAAACAGTTAGAAAAGAGAAGTCTGAGAAAATCAACTCAGAGAAAGAAAGAAGTCAAGGTATTTTATACATATCAAAACCCTTACACTAGTAAAGCTATGACACTTAACAGTTGCATAAAGGAATTCCCTATTCCATAAGGAGTTTAGCTTTCTGCATATCTCTGAAAATGGGTTAGACAAGTGGTGCTTAATCACTATTGGGGCAGAGTCAAGAAGTTCTCCTGCAGTTATGCTGGTGTATACCAGTCCAAGCTGGCATGCTGCCACCCCTTCTTACCTTACTCATGCATTTTTATAGCTAACTACTCAGTTATCTAATTCAGATGTCCATTTGTAGTAGCTTCACATAAAATTAGGACTGTAAATTTCACACAGACCTTACAAAGTTGTCAATTTTCAGTTCCTAAACACTGGCAAAATGACCTTGAATTTCTGTCTAATGCTATGGGTAGTGAAATATTCTATTACTACAGTTAAGTTTCAGCAGCACATCAAACAGGGCATAAAAATGCTTTTTAGATCATTTACAAGAGATGGAGATCTGAAGCTTCAAACTGGAAGAAAAAAATCTAACCTGCAATGTAAAAATATGTATCTGGCTAGTTTGGACTGAGAATAGAAGTTTACCCCACTGGGAGCAAGTGTACTGCCAGCAAGCCACACATGCATGATGAATGAGACAGTAAAAATGTGCTTATGGAAGTGCGATGACAGTTCTATGTCCATAAGACGTCCATCCCCAAGGTACACTTGTGCATCTGTTACATATTTTGGTATTGTTTCTTCTTCAGCTTCAAGTTATTTAAGAAGGTGAGAATCTGTGCCCAAAAGGCCATAAAGAGAGGAGAGTTAGCAGAGGCCATAAGGAAACAACATGAGTAGCTAGAAAGATTTATCTTCGGGAAGAGCAGAGAATATTGTAAATACCCTAGAAGACTCCGCATCAGATGAAAGCAGCTCTGCCATTCACTCTCCCATTATGGCAAGGGTGAACTATGTTTTCCTCCTTATTGTGCACCCCCTCCAACTCCGTGCCCAGTCTACTCTTCTCACACAACAGAGCCCGGTGATTTTCTGAAGTGTAGCAGCCTCCTCTCCGATACATGATTTTCTTTTTCTTTCTTACTGTTTCCAAGACTGCCAAAAAGTAAACAGATACTGAGTTTTCTGCAAGAACTGTGAGTTCTGTATTTCCTCAGCTAGAACAGGCAGGTGCAAAAGGGAGCAGAAGGGCAAGACAAAAAGCAGCGAAAAAATCCCCAACAACAAAACTACAAAGGAAAGTGTTTCAATACCCTACATGTTATTATGCAGCACTTCATGCTGGTTATACAAACTCCTAAATTTTACTGACAAAGCTTGAGCCTAAAGGGTTACAGCATTCAATGCTCTATTCAACGCTCAGCATGATTTGTTCCTTGCATACAAATGAGTAAGTCTCTAGCCCAATGCCTGTGTTAGCTGTTTTCTGTTTTCTGCTTTGAAGATAGCGAATACACAAAGCACAACATCCAGAACCATGCTGTAAAGTTTATCTGAAGCAACTGGAAAGAAGCCCTGGTCTCCAGAGCTTAAACAGAAAGTGCTACAAGAAATGAAAATTTAGATCAAATGATACAGATGAAAGGATTTCAAAAAGACAGAGCACATGACACCAGCACAAACGACCCAGCAAAATGACACTCTGGGTACATAGAATGTTTTGCAATGTAAAGAATGGGAAGTTCAGTATACATTGTTAACCAAAATACATGCTTTGAAGTTGTGTAGTACACTATAAATAATGCTAAAGAGCCATATCCTGCCATGAAGCCAATTTGTATGTAAGGCAGTTCAGAAGCACATATTTACAGGAACTCAAAAGGCTAAATGTACCACTACCTCAAAACAGATGCTAGTTTAAGGTAAAATTGAACTCATGTATATGATAGGTAGCTGCCCAAGGACAAAGAATTTATGTAGCCACAGGTGACCCAGATATGATAGCTTTCTTCCACTTTAATTGTTTTTCGTTGCCTCAGCAGTTAGTGTACAAGGTTTCTATGCCTCCACCGGATTGTGCTTATGCTGAGAAAGTTGCACCAGCCTGATCAAGACTAAGATAAATGCTGTCAGTGCTATACAAGACAATTGTACTCTAAAGAGTCAGACCCATTAAGTTAGTGTGTAAATGAGTCAGCTGTTCAGGCTTCTTCATGCTAAGTGAAAGCAGCAGTGGCAAAACAACCTCCCTCTACAGCCTAGGTGGAAAAACTATTTAGGACCAATATTCAAATGTTTAATTTTATGGGACACGAAAACAGAAAACAGAAAGGATGCATTTTGGCTGCTTTTGTGCTAGACATGAACCCCAAGGTGTTTGCGAAAAGCTGATACTGCTTTAGGACAGCTTACAGACTTCAGCTGCCAAAAGGAAAACCCAAAACTTTTCCACATATTTGTTTGCAGATATGGGACATTAAAATCAAATATCTGTTAAGAACATCCACCATTCTCACTACAGCTGCTTCAATGTTTTAATACTTACCACATTTCCAGTTAATAGGAAAAGAAATTGTCAACTCTTTTATGCAGTATTCACTCTCCCCTTCTTACGTTGGCAGGGCTTCTCTCCTGGAAAGCAAGCCATAATACTCTGTTGTTGTGCAGAAGCTGAAAATGTAAATATCAGCCTTTTCCTTCAACAGCTAAGAGAAGGCAGCAGAAAACACTCAGTACTGCTAACTGGAGATGTAGAGCAAAGAATGATTCAGTCAGCAAAATATAATTGGACTGATGTGATGTTTATAGGAGCAACCAGAGGAAGAACTCTCTCAGTAACGTTAAAAAATCTCCTTTTGCCACATTATTTCTAATGATTTGTTTACTGACCTAAAATAGTCTTCAGAACTGGACAGACTGTGGCTCATTGCAGAAATGAGGTATTTCCAGGGAAACTGTATACCCAGTCAACACAAGTGTGAAATTTGTATTCAAACCAAGCATGTATTCAAACCAGCTTCAATATCTTTCCTGACATTAAGTGTCTGATATTCACCATTGTGACAGGAAGACATGTTTTTAGGGTAATAGAATTTTATGTGCAGGTGTTACATATTCATTTCACAGCAAGTAAAAATTTACAAAAACTATCAGTGTCAAAAATACTAGCAGATAGTATTATGACTGTGCATACTGTGCATACTCATAACTTAGATCTAAAATGCTCCAAGTACAGATACTAATTCTGCAAAAATATGGCCTATTATACCAAAACCCACAGGAAGACCACATTTCTATTTCTGTGAGCTGTGAAGCACACAGATGGCAATAGCCTTCAGGAAACTAAATAACAGTTTTACAATAATAAAGGGTTAGAGCAGGTCGTATTGAGAAAAAACATAGTTTAGGTAAGTCAGCACCAGTTCCCCTGGTCACTGCTGGAATCTGGCAGCCAGATGTCTGAAGTTACAGAATCTCAGAGGGCTACCTGGTTTGGGAAGAAAGAATGGGATTATTACAAGTGAGAAACTGGTCTTCATAAAACAAAAAATGTTTTTGTCTTAACCAAAAAAACCCAAAACATATAAACATATCACATCACAGGCTCTGTCTGACATGTAAATTACAGAGAAAGGAAAATTCTTGACTTCTTTTAAGCCTGCAAGAGGAATAATGGAGATATAGAGGCAATGTAGGATGACTGTTGTTGATTGCCCAGATGGAAGGGTATAGTGCGAAATTTGGTCCATTTTTTTCTTCCAACCAGGACGTTTTGGAGAAAGCATGCAGTTAGAAGTCAACTAACTGTAACGACATTGCTAAGCCAGCTACAGAACATAACCTTAAAGTTTGAACACAATATTCTGCATGTGTTTTCCCTGCAAAAGTCAGAAAAACAACTAGAAATTAGATTTTTCACAAGAAAAAAAACCTAGAAAAGTTTTTCTTCTCATTCTGTGACTAGACTAGGAGGTAAGGTTTTCACTCACTTTCCATACAGTTCCTCCTAAAGCCACTCAGCAGCTTACCATAACAGTCATACTAGCAACAAAAAATTTTACAGACGGAGCACTTTCTTATTGGCAGATGCTTATTCTACAGTCATGTAAAGAAAAGTAATCATCAAGGAAACTCTGTTTTGCTATCTTTTTAACCTATGTGTAACAAGAGATTTGGTGGATCCCAGTGACAAATTCATCATTATGTTGAATCAGAAGTGACTCTTCATGACGGAACAGTTCACTGGGAAAAGATGGCTTGTGCTGTATAAATTAATGACTGAGAGTTCTGCCATATCTGCAACTCATTCCTGGTGCCACATTTTTTTCATAATATGCTCAGCAAAACAGCATGAATTTTCTAAATTTAAGCTTTCTAATAGTGGTCAATGTTCTGGGTGAATTAGAGTCATAAAAATCAAAAACATTCAAGTTTCATATGAAAAAAATGAAATATTTGATAAGAAAGTGTAAAGCAGAATCAGTATTTTTTTTTTCAAGGAATTGGAATGTTCATCCCCTCACTGCTAAGATGTCCTTAATTTTAGCTACTCATTTTTATGACACTGTTAAGTAAAACACAGAAAACAAGGCTGTGGCATATTTTTTAACACAAGGTTATTTAATGCTTAGCAAAGTTCTGCTTTAATTTGAAAAAGTCAGTTAGAAAGAAATTGATGACAATTGTTGGTATAGTTAAATACTATGTGGAAGAGAGAACACATTCAAACAATGTTACTTTTTTAGAGGTGTTTTAAACAGCAATGGCAGCATGTTGATCTCACCGAAATCAAACCACATTCCCTAGAGAATGTTCCAAAGTTAGGATTTCATCTAGACTTCTAACACTTTGCAGGGTTAAGAACCTGTTCTTTACTGTTTGTCGCTTGGGATGTGTGACTACTCATTTTCAAAGAAACAGTTTGTCTGCATAAGGACATCTATATATGCTTGTTGTCTGTTTGCTTGTTTAAATGCAGGCATTCTCAGATGACTGCTTAGGACTATCTACTAAACTCACAGTAAGTGAGATCTAGTTGAAACCAAACGATTCCCAATTGAATCAGTTTAACCCAAAGCCATTTGTTCAGTTCTTGCTGACACAGGGTAACAGTCCTTCTTCCTCTTGTAATGTTTGAGCAAAGGGCATGGGGGCAAGAGGAAGAGAAGAAGTCGCAACCTTGTGAGCATTCTTAAAGTGTGACTGTATTGTACTATTTTCACCAAACATCTTGTATTTAAAATGTAAGGCAGTAACTACAGGGAAAGAAAAAACCCTGTAAAAACTCTGTGCTGTTTCCATGAAGATTGACTGTGACTTAAAATAGCTGGAGGTTATTAACACTGTAAATCTTTCTGAAAGAGATTTCAGCTGCATTCAGAAAAATCAGCATATCGTGGATCTGACATAAATTACAGACTTTCAGGCTATGTTAGAATAATTAAATCATTTATTATACCCACAGTTATAAGACTGACCTTACAAACCACCCCTCCCCACACGCCCCTGCCCCCCAAGAAAATCTCTAACCAATTGATCAAGTCCATCTAGTCTTCCAGTCTGGCAAACTGATTTTTCTCCTGGAATATTTTTAAGTTAGTGGAACATTTTAATCAATACAAGAGTGAATAATTTCTGTGTTGAGAATGTTACGGATGAATCAAAATTCATCTACACCATTTGTAATAATTGGAAAAACATTGTGCCTTTTCACTGTAAAAGCACTTCTTATTTTTGCTAAGGCACTTAACCTGACCATACTTCAGTATGAAATTAACTTTGCACCTGTGTGTCCATTGTCTACAGAAATAAGAGGAATAAGCTCCTCAGAGGAGTGATGGTTAGAGGTGTGAATTAGACCCAAATGTTTGTAATGAATGCCACACTTCGACATGTTGAATATAATAAAGTACAACTGAAGTAAGGCTAGAAACCCTGCATATAATTTATTTCTCTTGTATTAGATTCACAATAAGCATTGTTACCTTAACGCAAAAATAACTAGATGGTGTGCCGGAGCCTGTGAGATGAGAAGGGTGTAAAAATTCCTTCAGACATGAGGTCCGAAGACTCTCCCAATTACATTTTACACTTCCTCTGTATGAGGTATTCACCCATGGCATTTTTACAGTCGTCCCTCCCCGGAAAAAGGAAGTGGGGAGAAGACCTCCAAAGACACGATGTGCATAAGAAATACAGATGGAAAAGTAAAGCTCTGATTCACTGCACACTTTCCCTA
>NW_010528242.1:19386-26656 GCF_000687285.1 Phaethon lepturus
CAACGGCTTCAGACTACACTAGACTAACTCAAACACATAGTGTCTAACTATAATTTTTGTAAAAAATCCAACTCCTTTCCAGACACTTTATTATACCATAAAAGTTGTGTAACTCACGTGAAAAAGGATTTAAGGTTTATAACTCAAAGTCTTACAAAATATGTAAAATATTGTAGCAGTACTGAAACATCAGTTGGACTAATAAAATCAATATTCTTACACATTCTATTTTATTTACTAGTAAATAATAAATGGAACATCTATGAGAGGATGCCCTTATAGCAGTTTCTAAAGGAGAAGAAAGTTCCATTGCAAAGCTGAGTTAGTAGAAACTTGGAATGTAATTTAATGATATACTGAAATGGTGCATGAATTGCCACAAGTATTTCACAGTAACAAGGTAAAACACTTTAAAAAATTGGTTAAAATCATACTGAAATTTGACATTTTACTGCACTCTCCAGAACTTACCAAAATACCTATTTTTTAATACACCTTGTATCTTTATTTCCTGTTTTAAAATTTTTGCAAAGGAGAAGACAGACTTGGAATGAAATCAGTATAGGGAAATGCATGTAAGGAGACCTCATGCTGGGTGAACTTGTACACAGATAAATGTTGACATGAAGAGAGGCTGGTAAAATTCAAAGTAGAAACAACAAATAGTAAAATACCACTTCTTAATCCCATGTAAGTCTTCTCCACATCACTGAGGAAATAAAAAGAATACAACAAGGTTACAGATAAGAGTGAATTTTACACACTTCCACATGCTATAATTATGGTATTTTGAAAGGTGTAACCTGACTTTACAAGCTGAGTACTGAGGAGCCATCAGCTGTGTAAACACTAGCCTTAACCTTTTGCTTGGACTCTCACAACTGTTGTTTCTTGTCTTTAATTACCTGCTTATTTCTGTCCATTGATTTTCTAAATACAAAGCAGATATAAGGTCTAAACTGCAGGTCTTGTATTAAATAATTAAGACTAATATTTTGGGCCTCTGTAAAACTTTCCAGTTCTCTTAACTGCCTGTGAATTTATTTTATTTTCCACAATGCTACAGATAACTGTGAAATCTATCACATAGCAAAAAATCTGGAAAATGTAGATGAAAAACAATGAGGGACTTGATGTGTAACAGAAGTAATCACTGTGAATTATCGGAGTTGATAATGTTTCAAAAATCAATAAGAGAAAAATGTTACTCTTTTTAAGTGTCATATTACAACAATGTTTTGCTGAAAACTGTTGTCTGCATCCAATTTAGGAAGGCATCTGCTCATGTTTGCTTAAAACAAAAGGGTGGTTGACTTAATGAATTATTTACAGGCGTGCAATATGGCAACAGTATCATTATGAACTCTCTTCTAAGATCTCCTCTGGCTACTCCTGGCAGGGTGTCAATTTGCTTGTTTTTATGGTAGGTGCATGAAATTATGGAGCTATTCTCTGAAATGAGTTTCTGCTATTCTGCTCGCTAAATGTTAACAACTTCAATGAACAAACTGCATCATCACTGCATCTCTGGGAAAAGGCTTATTTCTTAATAAGAGAACAGTGTTCACAAACACAGTTTTAAACTAAAATTTCTGAAGTAGATATGCAGAGATTTGCCACAAATAGGTAGTTTCCTAAAATTACCAAGTTTTAGAAAGTGTTCTTGATAGTAAAATGAGCTTGTCAGTAGTTTTTCAGAGAGTCTTTTAAACACAAGGATATTTTTTCATGAACTTTCCTTATTCTGCAGCAGCATATAAAGGGCCTTACTGGTAATCACACCAGCATTACTGAATTACAGAAGACAGAGGAACAAAACTATTTGCCAGCAAGGATCCAGAAGTACAAAGGACTTTTTCTGAGCAACAATAGATACAACTTTTAAACCTCTTGGGCTACCAAAGCATCAAGACCTCAGGTCTGCAAAGTTTAGAGAGGCCACCCAACCAATTAATTCCAACAAAAAAGTAGGGAAAAAAGTGCTTAAGGAAAATATCCCAAACGTGCATGAATTCACCAAGCAGTTGCTGATCATAAAATTATAGAATGGTTTGAGTTGGAAGGGACCATAAAGGTCATCTAGTTCCAACCTCCCTGCCATGGGCAAAGACACCTTTCACTAGACTAAGTTGCTCAAAGTCCCATCCAGCCTGGTTTTGAACAATTCCAGGCATGGGGCATCCTCAGCTTCTTTGGGCAACCTGTTCCACTGTCTCATCACCCTCATAGTGAAGAATTTCTTCCTTATATCAAATTTAAATTTACCTTCTTTCCGTTTAAAGCCATTACCCCCTGTCCCATCACTACATGCCCTTGCAAAAGGTCCTTCTCCAGCTTTCTTGTAGGCCCCCTTCAGGTACTGGAAGCCTGCTATAAGATCTCCCCAGAGCCTTTTCTTCTCCAGGCTGACAAGCCTAAGTCTCTCAGCTTGCCTTCAGAGGAGAGGTGATCCAGCCCTTTGATCATCTTCATGGCCCTCCTCTAGACTTTTTCCAACAGATTCATGTCCTTATTATGTTGTGGCCCCAGACCTAAATGCAGTGATTCCAGGTGGGGTCTCACCAGAATGTAGCAGAGTAGGAGAATCACCTCCTTCAACCTGCTGACCACGCTTCTTTTGATGCAGTCCAGGGTACTGTCGGCTTTCTGGGCTGTGAGCGCACATTGCCAGGTCGTGTTGAAATTCTCATAAACCAAGACCCCCGAGTCATTTTTCTCAGGGCTGCTCTCAATCCATTCTCTGCCCAGCCTGTATTTGTGCTTGGAATTACCCTGACCCATGTGCAGGACCTTACACTTGGCCTTGTTGAAATTCATGGGGTTCATATGGGACCATTCCTCAGGCTTGTCCATGTCGCTCTAGATGGCATTCCTTCCCTCCAGTATGCTGACTGCACCACCCAGCTTGGTGTCATTGGCAAACTTGCTGAGGGTGCACTCAACCCCACTGTTCATGTCACTGACAAAGTTGTTAAATCAGTGGTGATCCCAATGCAGACCCCTGAGGAAGACCACTTGTCACTGTTCTCCACTTGGACATCAAACCATTGACTGCAACTCTTTGAGTGCGACCATCCAGACAATTCTCTATCCACCATTCTATCTCCATTCCATCCATCAAATCCATGTTTCTCCAATTTAGAGACAAGAATGTTGTGCGGGACAGCGTCAAATGCTTTGTATAAGTCCAGGTAGATGATGTCAGTGGCTCTTCCCTTATCCACCAACACAGTAAACCCATCGTAGAAGGCCACCATATTTGTCAAGCATGATTTGCCGTTAGTGAAACCATGTTGGCTGCCACCAATCATCTCCTACTTTCCATGTGCATTAGCACAGTTTCCAGGACAATCTGCTCCATGAACTTGCCAGACACAGAGATGAGACTGACTGGCCTGTAGTTTCCTGGGTCTTCCTTCATTCCCTTTTTAAAAGTGGGGGTTATGTTTCCCCTTTTCCAGTCAGTGGGAACTTCACAAGACAGCCAACAGATAATATCTCAAATATGATGGATAGTGGCTTAACATCTCCATCCACCAGTTCCCTCAGGACCCACAGATGCATCTGATCAGGTCCCACGGACTTGTGTCCCTTCATGTTCCTTAGATGGTTTTGAACCTGATCTTCTCCTACAGTGGATGGTTCTTCATTCTCCCAGTCTCTGCCTTTGCTTTCTGCGACTTGGGCAGTGTGGTTGAGCACTTACCAGTGAAGACTGAGACAAAAAAGCCATGACCAAGCCAGGCCTCCTGTTTTCTTCCAGAGAGGGCCCACATTTTCCTTAGTCTTCGTTTTATCACTGACGTACCTATAGAAGCTTTTCGTGTTGCCCTTGATGTCTCTGGACAGATTTAATTCTATCAGGGATTTAGCTTTCCTAACCTGATCCCTGGCTGCTCAGACAATTTCTTTGTATTTGTCCCAGGTTTACCTGTCCTTGCTTCCACCCTCTGCAGGCTTCCTTTTTGTGTTTGAGTTTGTCCAGGAGCTTCTTGTTCATCCATGTAGGCCTCCAGGCATTTTTGCCTGACTGCCTCTTTTTTGGGATGCATTGGTCCTGAGCTTGGAGGAGGTGATCCTTGAATATTAACTTTCTTGGGCCTTTCTTCCCTCCAGGGCTTTATCCCATGATACGAAGCAGATCCCTGAAGAGGTCAAAGTCTGCTCTTCTGAAGTCCAGTGTAGTGAGCTTGCTGTGTGCCTTCCTCACTGCCCTAAGGATCTTGATCTCCATTATTTTATGGTCACTGCAGCCAAGGCTGCCCTTGAACTTTACATTCTCCACCAGTCCCTCCTTGTTAGTGAGAATCAGGTCCAGCATAGAACCTCTTTGCCTCCACTATCACTTGGAGAAAGATGTTGGCATCAATGCATTCCAGTAACCTCCTGCATTGTTTATGTCCTGCTGTGTTTGTCCCTCCAACAGTTATCGTGGTGGTTGAAGTCCCCCATGAGGACCAGGGTTTGTGAATGTGAGGCTGCTCCTATCTGTCTACAGAGGGGCTCATCTGCTTTCTCCCTGGTCAGGTGGCCTGTAGCAGACTCCCACTAGAATGTCACCTGCCCCTGCCCTCCCTTTAATCCTGACCCATAAGCTCTTGTTTAGCTCCTCATCCATCTCCAGGTGGAGGTCCACACACTCCAGCTGGTCATTGACGTAGAGGGTGACATCCCCTCCTCATCTCCCCTGCCTGTCCTTCCTAAAGAGCCTGTATACTTCCATTCCAACGCTCCAGTCATAGCAGCCATTGCACCACTTCTCCGTGATGCCAATAAGATGATAACCCTCCAGGCATGCACATGTGTCTAACTTTTGTTTATTCCTCATACTGTATGTTTGCATAGAGGCATTTAAGTTGGGCACGCAGTGAAGCTGACATACTGTCTGGGGTGGCTGGAATTCCTTTGTGCTGCACTTCAGGTGCTCTCCTCCTGACCTGTGATCTTCCTCCAGGCTCTGGTCGTCTATTGCTGGCACTACCATTAAAGTCCTAATAGTGGGATGGACTGAGGTTCCCCTCTGCCAACAGCTTTAGTTTAAAGCCCTCTTCACCAGTTTGGCAAGCCTATGACTGAAGATGCTCTTCCCCTTCTCTAACAGATGAACCCCACCAGCTCCCAGTAGAACAAGTTTCTCAAAGCGAGTCCCATATTCTAAGTAGCTGAACCTCTAACTGTGGCACCAGTCCTGTAACCATTTTTTGGTTCACCAGACTCAACTTGCCAAGACCCTTCCTTTAGAATGGGAGGATTGATGAAAAAACAACCTGTGCTCCAGAGTCCTTACCACCGCTTCCAGGGTTCTGTAATCCTTGATGCTCCTCAGACTGCTCCTGGCTGTATCACTGGTGCCCATGGGAAACAGCAGCACCTAATAGTCAGTAGTCTGTACAACTCCTGGTAGTCTCCCAGTGACACCCCCGATATGAGTCCCCAGTAAGAAGTACACCTCTCTAGACAGTGTATCAGGTCAGCAAATGGATGTCTCTATATGTCTCAGAAGAGAGTCACCTACTACTGTCACCTGTTGCCTTTTCTTAGTTGCGCTGGTTACACGGGGAGCAGATTGGGCTGCCTTATTCAGCTCCAACATCTCTCCTGATGTGACGGGTCTTTCCTGTTCAGTCTGCAGAACGGTGAAGTGGTTCTGCAAAGACACCTCAGGCTTTGGGGAAGTCTCTTCCTCCTTCTGGTCCTTGCCATTGCAATAGTCCATTCTTCTGAATCATTGGCCCCCCTCCCTTCTGTGTGTGCTGGTGGGGGAGTTTTGTCTGTTTGGCCATGGGCTGTGGGTCCACTGCAGACCTTGCTTGGAACCAGTTATTAAACTCCTTCTCAGCCTCCCTGGTGTTACGCAGCCTTCTCACCACCTCCTGCAGCTCAGCCACCTGTTGCAGGAGGTCCTCTAATTGAGCACTCCTTCTGCAGGCAGGTCTGCTGCCTGTCCCTGCCCCAGGAGTAAGGTCTTGGCACTTTCTGCATTCTGAGGTCTGCAGCCTCTCCCTTCAGCATCTGGGTGGAGGCATCGACCACTGCACAGGTAGATGGTGCAGACTTCCCATCCAGAGCTGCAGCCTTTGCTCTCAGACAAGTGTGCACCATTCTGCCTTGGGTCAGGTAGGATGAGTCTTATAGATCACTATAAGAACAGCACAAAAAATCAAGTGGGGATTCCCCAAAGCTCTGCTCCTAATCTCATACTATTTCAGTCACTAATGACCTAGATAATGGAGTAGCACATAATTAGTACATCTGAAGATGACAACAGACTAAAAGCTCTTGGAAGTGCTGGAGGGCAACTTTAGAATGCAAAATGATCTTGACAAACTGGATAAATAACCAAGGGAAAAAAAAAAAGAAAGAAGAGAAGAATTACAGAACATTGTTCTTGTCCGTTGATAGAAACAATCAGTCACTCAGATATGGGACAGGGTACAACAGCTCAGTGTCAGTACTGGACAAAAGGATCTGCAGATTATGCTTAATCATAAGTAGAACATGAATCCACAGCGTTCTGTCACTGCAAGGACGATACTTAAATTATCAGGATGATGAAACTAAGGCATGAGTATAGACAAGTGAAGTAACACTTCTGCTCAGGGCTGCTCCTGTCTTAGCTCTCTTTACCTCAGTCCAAGAAAGACATTTTTCTAACCTGTCTCCAGCTGGTCTGTAAGAGAAGCCTAAAAAACATGTCTCACAAAGACTGCACTGCTTTATCCTGAGGAACAACTGATGAAGAAGGAGAGCCCAAACCTTCAAACTTTTGCATACTGAAATAGTTTTCATGCACATGAATAATCTAGTTTAAAATCAATATTCCATCTATTCAGTTAGTTGTAACTATTTCTGTGGTAAATCTTTACTTATTAGTTATCAGATTAGAAATAAGCATCCATTCGGGGTCAGTCTGGACAGGGCTCTGAGCAACCTGATCTAGTTGAAGATGTCCCTGCTCATTGCAGGGAGGTTGGACTAGATGACTAGGTCCCCTCCAACCCAAACTATTAGATGATTTTATGATTATAGCAGATGTATAACTGAGCTTCTTAGGCACTCATCTGAGGAGACAACAGGCTAGAGACTGCCAAAACCTACTGTTTATATTGTATTTAGTACATTGTACATAGAAATTAAACACCAATTCTCAAAAAGTTACTTTGCTGCTTTGATGGCAAAGCTGTTTGCTCAAAACTTCTAATGCAACGATATGACCCAGGAGACACTGCATCATCTTTCCTTAAGAGCTGCTTTGCAGCAAGATACCTCA
>NW_010528243.1:0-237 GCF_000687285.1 Phaethon lepturus
GGTCAGAGAATTGTGGTGAATGGACTCAAATCCAGTTGGTGGCCGGACACAAGTGGTGTTCCCCAGGGCTCAGATTTAGGGCCAGTCTTGTTTAATATCTTTATCAGTGACTTGGAGGAGGCGATTGAATGCTCCTCAGTACGTTTGCAGATGAGACCAAGCTGGGTGGGACTGTTGATCTGCTCGAGGGCAGGAAGGCTCTGCAGAGGGTTGTGGACAGGCTGGGGTTGTGGGGCC
>NW_010528243.1:377-886 GCF_000687285.1 Phaethon lepturus
TGTGCCAAGGTGGCCAGGAAGGCCAACAGCATCCTGGGCTGTATCAGAAATAGTGTGGCCAGTAGGAGTAAGGAAGTGATTATGTCCCTGTACTCAACATTGGTGAGGTCGCACCTTGAATACTGTGTCCAGTTTTGGGCCCCTCACTACAAGAAGGACATAGAGGTGCTGGAATGTGTCCAGAGAAGGACAAAGAAGCTGGTGAGGGGTCTGCAGTACAAACTTTACAAGGAGCAGCTGAGGGAACTGGGTTTGTTCAGTTTGGAGAAGAGGAGACTGAGGGGAGATGTTATCACTGTCTACAAATACCTGAAAGGGGGTTGTGGTGAGGTGGGTGTTGGTCTCTTCTCCCACATAACTAACAATAGGATGAGAAGAAATGGCCTCAATTTGTGCGGGGAGAAGTTTAGATTGGTTATTAGGAAAAATTTCTTTACTGAGAGAGTGGTCAAGCATTAGAACAGTCTGCCCACAGAGACGGTGGAGTCACCATCTCTGGAGGTGTTCAA
>NW_010528244.1:0-741 GCF_000687285.1 Phaethon lepturus
ATCACTGGAAGTCTTCAAAAACGTGTAGACACGGCACTTCGGGAAATGGTTTAGTGGGTATGGTGGTGTTCGGTTGGCAATTGGACTTGATGATCTTAGAGGTCTTTTCCAACCTTTATGATTCTATGATTCTATGAATATGTGAAACAACTCTGCAGACACCAAGGTCAGTGAAGAAGGAGGGGGAGGAGGTGCTCCAGGTGCCAGAGTAGACATTCCCCTGCCACCTGCCGTAAAGACCGTGGTGAGGCAGGCTGTCCCCCCGCAGCCCCTGGAGGGCCACAGTGGGGCAGGGAGTAGGTGAATGCCTGAAGGAGGCTGTGACCCCGTGGGAAGCCTGCACTGGAGCAAGCTCCTGGCAGGATCTATGGACCCGTGGAGAGGAGTCCACTCTGGAGCAGGTTTGCTGGCAGGACCTGTGACCCTGTGGGGGACCCATGCTGGAGTAGTCTGTTCATGAAGGGCTGCATCCCATGGAAGGGACCCAGGCTGGAGCAGTTCATGAGGAATTGCAGCCTGTGGGATGTACTCATGTTGGAGAAGTTTGTTGAGGACTGTCTCCCATGGGAGGGACCCCATGCTGGAGCAGGGGGAGAGCGTGAGGAGTCCTCCCCCTGAGGAGGAAGGAGTGGCTTAATGTGTGATGAACTGACTGCAACCCCCATTCTTCATCCTCCAGTGTTGCTTGGTGGGGAGGAGCTTGAGAAATAGGGAGCAAAGTTAAGCCCAGGAAGAAGGGAG
>NW_010528245.1:0-15621 GCF_000687285.1 Phaethon lepturus
GCATTGGTGCTCCACACCCACTTCATAACAGCACATTTGCAGGATTACTAGCAAGAAATGTATGTCATGACTTCAGGTCATTACTTTCCTCTGTTAAACTGAATTTGTCTTCTCGTCTCCTGGCTAGTACAAATGGGCTGGATTCCTCAGCAATAGTGGAACTTCTCCTGCTTGGTGTGAGCTGAGCACATGGCCGCACTGCTCGCTCAGGGCCAAGGAATCTCATTGGCAACGTCTCCATCCAGCCTCTGTGCTCTGTCTGAACAGTGCTGCACGCTGTGAGCTGCTCCACAACATAACTAGTTTGACCTGGCTTCTGTCAAGCCCTCTGAGATGCCCATTTCACCCTCTTTCCCCTCACATCATAGCAACAATTGTAATGACTAAACAAGAAAAGTCATTAACATCAACAGTGAAATCATTGACACCATATGGAATTTCAGATATTTAAAAACAATCCAGTGGGAGCTCCACATGTTGTTGAAAAACAAAGTAACCTTAACACATTAGGAACCACTATTCTGGTGCCTTTGAACAAACCTTTCTCTAATACCAAGAGTTCTTCTCTAAATTGTCATTTGGGTTGATTCTACTTTTATTGTATCTTCCTTATATTAGCAGCCATCTACATCCAGTGGTCAGTATAATAGGTTGGCAGAGATTTCTCAGACTTAGCTGAATCTATTCAGGGATGAAGGATATGATAGGATAATTTCAGTTGGAAGGGACCTACAAGGATGATCTAGTTCCACTGTCTGACCATCTCAGGGCTAATCAAAAGTTAAAGCAAATTATTAAGGGCATTGTCCAAATGCCTCTTAAACACTGACAGGCTTGGGGGATTTACAACCTCTCTAGGAAGCCTGTTTCAGGGTTTGACCACCCTCTTGGTAAAGAAATGTTTCCTAATGTCCAGTCTGAACCTCTCCTGATACAGCTTTAAACCATTCCCACACGTCCCATGACTGGATACCAGAGAGGAGAGCTCAGCACCTCCCACTCCACATCCCCTCCTCAGGAAGCTGTAGAGATCAATGAGGTCACCCCTCAGCCTCCTTTTCTCCAAACTAGAGAAGCCCAAAGTCCTTAGCCACTCCGCACAGGACATGCCTTCCAGCCCTGTCACCAGCTTTGTTGCGCTCCTCTGGAGGCATTCAAGGACCTTCACATCCTTCTTAAATTGTGGGGCCCAGAACTGCACACAGCGCTCAAGGTGAGGCTGCACCAGTGCTGAATACAGGGGGATAATCACCTCTTTTGACCATCTGGTTATGCTTTAATGCACCTCAGGGTGCAGTTTGCCCTCTTGGCTGCCAGGGCACACTGCTGACTCATATTGAGCCTGCTATCAACTAGCACCCCCAGATCCCTTTCTACAGAGCTGCTCTCCAGCCACTCCTTTCCCAATTTGTATTTGTGCCCGGCGTTACTCTGTCCTAGGTGCAGAATCTGACGTTTCAACTTGTTAAATTTCATCCCATTAATCATAGCCTGATGCTCCAATCTACCTAGATCCCTCTACAAGGCCTCCTGTCCCTCAAAAGAGTCAACAACACCCCCTCGTTTGGTATCATCAGCAAACTTGCTAATTGTTCATTCAATTCCTGCATCCAGATCATTGATAAATATATTGAACAGAACTGGCCCTAGAATTGAACCCTGAGGAACACCGCTGATGACCGGTTGCCAGCCAGATGTAGCCCCATTCACTACAACCCTTTGAGCTCTGCCCTTCCGCCAGATCTTCACTCAGCACACCATGAACCTGTTCATCCTACAGTTGGACAACTTGTCCAAAAGAATGCTGTGACGGACAGTATCAAAAGCCTTACTAACATCCAGAAAAACTACACCCACCACCTTCCCTTCATCCACTAGGCAGGTGACCTTGCCATAAAACAATATCAAATTGCTTAAACAGTATATGTGTGCACTTGTTCTCCATTTGTTGTGCCTGTTGATCTCATTACTTGAGTCAGATGTGAAGAACTTTGGTTCTGCAAAGTCAGATACATTCACTTGTACCGCAACATTCAACTTCTATATACAGATTCAATAAAGCTAATAACATATTTCCATAATGTGCTGTATGAATACCTGCAAAGATAATGAGCTGTTGTTACATCTTTGTGAGCTGAAAGTTTACAGCAGCAATGAATTAACTCTTTTGATCAAGCAAAAAGAAAGAAAGAGCAAATGACTAACATACATTATTCTCCTGCCTGCTCTATTAAAAAATTGACTCAGCCTTCAGTCTGTTGGTTGGAGGACTATTCCAAATAAGCAAAGATGGTAATGATGTAGTGTGGGATGAGCAGAACTAAAGAAAATCAAGATATAAATGCTTTCAGAGCTAAACACCTTGAGTGGAAAGGATGGGCCATGGAAGACGTGCCTCAGTTCCCATGCTGCTTCTGAATTTTCCTTTGTCTCCCTTTGTCATCAAGGGCCTTAGCCACAACAGACAGCAGACTGTAGTGTGATGCTGACACACTCGAGCATCTTGAAATGAACTTGCTAGAGCAGCCTAATTCCAGCTGGCCGAGCTTGGCATTAAGAATTTTATCATGCTTCCCCTGTTGACTTAATTAAAACTATAAAAATTGTCTAGTGCTTCAGAGATAGCTGTCATTGGAAAACAGACTGTTTTCTACTATTGGGTCTTCCTTTCTGCTAAGACTTAGATCTTCCTGATACAAAGCCTAATGCTGTTTGACACTCTTCTAGAGGAGGAAGGAAAATTAGCCCACCATGGCCCATTCTGTCACAATTAGATATATTTCTGTATCCCAGCTAGCTGGCTTAGCATTTGCTTGCGTGTTGCTAGGTCGTACTCCATGCAGTGTACAACACAGACAAACTCTCAGTATTCTTCACTCTTCACCTGTAATAAGATACTGTACTTTCCTAATTTCTGCATGGACAATGAAAGAACTCTGACAGAAATTAGGTTGATAGGGGACGGAAAGTATAAGGTGACATCTACCTCATTATAAACATCAGTTTGGTACAATGGACATGGTCCCCCATACTCCATGCCAAACTCAGCCATAGATTTGAATGCCAGAGCCAGGCACATGCCTAAAATAAGCTCTGACAGGGAGAAGGACAGAAGAAATCTATACCCTAAAACCACGTGCAGTCAACCTGACAGTAGGAAGAGAGCTAATGTTTTCTTTAAATGTTACACTGATGAAGTGTGAAAGCTCCAATTAAACACAAATTGAGAAGGAATATTAATCATGAGGCTTTGCTAGTGAAGCAATCAATAGTCTGAAATCTTAAAAAGTGAAGAGTGCTTGTGTGGGCACAGGATAATAAATCTGAAGATAATTCCAGGAAAAATATTTACAACTGACTGCTTCTTAGGGGGCTTTCAGGTTGAAAGTGCAGTGCAGAAACACCTGTGTCATCTTCCAGGCTTCACTTGGGCAAAGCCCTTTAACAAATCCATTATTCTGTGTAGAGGACCATGCTCCAACAAGCTGTTCAAGCTGCAATTTGTGTCTTGAATGCTGTGCAAAGCAAAAAGATGTCTGAGTCATGCCAGAGACTGTTTCACTGTGAAAAGAAAGAGGGCAAGGAATGGATGTAAGAAAGAAACCTCCACAAAATAAAGGAGTCCCGGGGAGCAGGCATCCACAGCAGGACTAAGATGTGATTAGTCCCATGAAAAACCCTCTTATAAGTCACCGTGAACAGTCTCACTGGGAATAGTCTCCATGGAAAAAGTGCCCAGCGGTCAAAGTGCTAGCCAGGGACTCAGGAGGCTCCTGCTTGGCCATCCACTCTCCATGTGAGCAGCATAGGTCACTTGGGTTATGCTCCCATGCCACATTGCAGAACAAGGCTAAAGATCACTCTGTAGCCTTTGAGCGGGATAATACTCCTAAAAGCCCCACACAGAGATGCTAACACACATTTTTCATAGCAATACTTTCATTGTGGCCCGGCTGCTAATTAATCCAAGCACATACTTCAGCTAACATGGCTTGCCTGATTCCAGGATAGCTCAGTTAACACTCAGACTGTGCTTTGTTTCACATGTAGCTTAGACATATGAAACATGCCCTGTGTCTCTCTGCATCTCATCTCTCCATAAATCAGGGATAGTAATCATCACTGGCATTGTGCACAAATAAATGCAAGGACAACAGTGAGGCTTTAAGATGAGGAGAAGACAGGGAGATACCTCTAAATATGACAAATCAGATGAACCATAGTGTGACAGTGCTGGCTCCATGCTCTGGCATTTTGTGCTTGCCTAGGGTACCAATGCCAAGAGCATTGTGCCCAGCTCCTCAGGACTCTGCTGCCCCATAGGTCCCTCCAGAGCTAAGACAGCAGCATGGCAGCTTCCCAGTCAGCACAATGCACCAAACAGCACTAAGTTCCCCGTTCAGGTGGCCATTTCTAACCCAACAAATATGGCTACTTCTTCTGGGAGTGGAAGTGTGTAACAACTCACATGGCCAGCAACAAACACCCTACCTACCTCATGTTTTGCTGCTAGGCCAGCTACCACATGCAAATGTCAATGAACCAGTCATCAACCGGACTTGGCTGTCTATATCCTTCAGGAATCACTTGCTGAAGAGATAAGGTCTAGGCAAGCTCCATCTTTTTCAGCCATGCCAGTTACCTATTTTCTCGTCTAGGGACTTTCAGGACAGAGCTGTAGAGCTACTCTGCTGCCCCTAAGTTACTAGAGCTGCACTTCTCATCCATGGGCTACCGACTGTTAAAGTGCTGCAGGCAACACACATGGTACAAAGGACACCTTTGCCAGCCATCAACACACCCCTCCACTGCAGCAAGGAGGGGAGACGTTTTTCAAAGATCAAAGTGAGACTTGGACTAAAATGCTTTATAGACACTGATCTAAGGAGCTGTCAGGTATAACCCCCTTAATTAGATCTACCAGTTTTATATTAGAATATAAGACATATACTTTGTATTTAGGAAGAGTGCAAGCTGTGATCCACTTCCATTGCCGTCTTATTACCAACCCAAGTGATTTCATGTACTTCATTTTACACTCTTCACAGAGTGTAAGAATAGATTTCTCTAACCCTAATAAATCACTGTTATTTTCCTCTGTTCTTCCACTCTGTCTTACCTTGCACCTCTCATTCCAGAGAGTAAGAGTGGCTGAAGTTGGCATATGCATGCTTTAAACAGTCAACGACACATTGTTTTCACTCAGAAGAGGAAAACCAAGTCCTTCCATCAGGGAAAGATGCTCTGGTATGCAGCTGCTTAATTACAGTTTCTTACTAGTGCTGATCTGATGGATGAAAAACTGTTTCTTACACACTCATATTCAGTCCCTCAAACTATCTGGCTCTTCCTATAAAGGAAGAAAGGTCTCCCAGGTGAGGAAGGCTGTAGTAGCGAACTTCACGTGTGTGTGTGTGTATGTGGTTTTGCCCCATTCAACACAGGAAGACTTCCATGGTTATGATTCAAAGCGAGGTTAACCACCACTTAACCTCCTCCAAGACCTAGGACTCTTTTGCCTATTGCCTCTACTCATCTCAGAAGAAAATAACTTCTTGTGCAAGCCCACAACAGAATATACACTGTTACCATTCGCTGAGCTCCCAAAGAAGGAGAGAGTAACTTGATTAACTCAGGTTTTCAACTGTAAAAAGCAATTTGCTTTAACAAATGCCAAGTTTTTCATGCAGAGGAGAGGGGCTTCAGCAAAACAAGCAAAGCAGGCCAGAAGACAAGGCAGCCTCGTAGTTGCCAGCAAGTGGAAAATCTGAAGGCCAATTCTTACTCTAAATCAGGCAGTGGAGGGACCTTAAGCTGGTTCACCTACACCCTAGGTAAGCTTAACCACTGCTGTCTTGTGCATAGCCTGAACCAGACTGCTAGTCCTGGGAATGCCTACAAAATTGGATACGGTGAGCGAAAAATGCCTGAGAACCCTGTTGGGTTTTAAGGTTAGAGCCAACTGAAACCGAGCAGCTGAGTTTGTGCCCAGCAGCACAAATTAGTCAGGATTTTCCTGGAAGATTATACACATACAGAAATCAGGTACATCTGAAACAGCTGCTGGGTGGGGTTTGAAAGGAAGTGCCAAGGCACCTAACTGCCCACTTATGCTTCTTTGTGGAACTGGCTCTTTAAAAATATGGGCATCTCCTGTGGTAGCCCATACAAAAGAGACCAGACTCTGGGCTTCAAGCTCTTGGTACTGTTCATTTAAAGAATCTCATTCTGGAAAGTCCCAAGCCAGACACTGAAGGTCAAGGCTAGATATAACTTGAAGATGTTGACATAAAGCTGCTTGATACAGTAGCCAAGAAATTGTGAACCCTTTTTAGCTCCATGTTCTCGAAACTTGCCTCCATAGATAGCTCGTGACATATGGGCATAGTCACTGTTCTAGTTAGCACAGCTTTTCACAGAGCTTAAAGAAACTTTGAGTGTGGAGTAGCGTGAACTAGGACCCACCTGCTGGAACTAGCACTGGCTAGTGGATTAGGGTAAATGCTCACAAACCAAGTCAAAATGCTCCACAGTTAATGACTTGACATTAAATCATATTCTTCTATGGAGGAGGTTGCTATGTTTTTGTAATGGAAGGTTTTTGCACTTTTATACCATGGCATGGTTAAAAGGGGTAACTGATAATGATAATAATAAAGGCATGAGAATGTGGTAAAGGCACTGCATTTTTATAAGGCCAAACTATAAAGATATTTATAACAGTCAGTACCCTTATAACCTCCAAAACATAACCCACAAACAACTATGAAATGAATATGCTTAGGCAACTGCTGGGCTTAATCCAGTGCAAGCTGAAATCAATGGAGGGACGTCAGGGACTCTGGACTGTGTCCAGAAGGGAGCAAATGAAAAGCACAGCACAGAAAATGGTGATCCGGGCAGCCTTCATACAGTATGCTAAGCACATCAGACACTGGCAGATCTTGCACAGGAATTCTCAACGGAAAATCCTCAGTAAGGCAGAAATTGCCTCATTTTTGAGCTATTACAGGCATATTTTTCAACACCAAAGCTAAGGTCCCAAAGCCATAACTAAAGCTTTCCACGGGGCTTAGTGGGTTTACTGTGAGTCTGGTTTAGTATAGCATCATTCCCTTCTTTGCAAATCCTGTTAAATTGTTTCCACTCTCTCACCACTCTGTTTCCAGTAAAGACCGGTTAGCACAGACTAAAGGAGGCAAAAAAGAAAACCTCAGTTGCTTAGCAGTAAAACATACGGACAGTTTCTGCAAACAGCTTGGATGTTTTGAGTGCTTGAGTACTGAAGGCCTGTACTTGAGCTGTTTCAAACAGGACCGGACAAGAGAAAACTTTCACAATTCTCTATGCTTGTCACTGATTCTCAGTGGAGTATCTCTCCTTCTGAGATTTCTGTACTTCCAGGAACATTTTTGGTAAGCGTTCCATGAAGAAGATCCACCTCCAGACCACCTAAAGAGGTCCAAAAGACTCCTGTCTCTCTCCCTCTGCCTTGGCCCTGTGTGGCCTCCAGGAGCACTGCCTGCTTGTGAGTAGCTGGGAGAAACTCCTACACATCTACTTGCTTCGGATACTCTCCTTCTCCTGACTCTCTCCTAGATAATAAAGACGATCTCAGCTGACAAGACAACTCCCCAGGAATTCAGCAGGCTTTAGATCGGTGTCTGCATAGGGACAGAATATGAAGCTGTGTTAATTTAAGGGAGTTGCTATGATTCTGATGCATGCATGTACGGAGCGTAAGATGAGTTCTTGCTTGACTTAGGGAGGCAGTGTGAGGATGCGCTCGCAGACACGCGCACATACAGCGCAAGACCTCCTGCTCACCGTGACTCAGCATCAGAGCACTGCTACTTCTTTTGTTCTTTATCTTCCCCTAATATAAAAATAACACTCAGATAGACAAGACATGAGATACTCATTGCACAGGGAAAACCCAAGCAACATAAAGATCCGTTAAAGGATGCTGATTTAATGGACACATTAATGACAAATACTACATGCACAAAGGGAAACAGCTCAGCAGAGTGAAGTGCTGTGCAGATACAAGACAATTTGGTTGCCAGCTAGGAAATGTGGCAATATATTAGCTAGAAGAATTATATGCCCTCTGAGATTCGCTTAAACTAAGATATGAATGCTCTATTCTTTCCCTTTAACCTGACTAACAATGCTAATAAAATATTTACTACGTACCATAAAACATGTACAATGCTGCCTTTAACTTGCCAGAGAAAGCACACATGAAAATAAAATAATAAGGCAACCTATGAACTTGGCTAAAAAATATTAATCTGGCATCAAGCAATGCCTCTCCGTACACATATGTATTTCCCTCAAGAAAGTGCAACTATTTATTAAATATTCTTATTGATGATAACTACAGTAGAGCCCTGGTAAACCTGGAGAAACGTGTGTCTTTTTTTAAAGATCAGGTTGAATTTTCATAACAGTATAACAGTATGCTGCACTTAAATGGAGAGGAAGCTGCAAAAGCTGTAAAACACATGCGAGAATCTATGGTGTGTACCAGCTGAGTAAATTGATGGTCTTGGACAATTAAGAGGTGCCCATTATAAATGTTCTTTTTTGATGATGGAAAGTAGATTTTGGAGCTCTTCTTTTGCACAAATTCATCAGAGGAGAAAAGTTGTTGATTATCAGCTGCTGTGCGCACTCATCAGGGACTAAATGCACATTTCCCCTGTCTGCAGCCCGTGCTTGACTGGCTCCCAGGTAAGGGGAAATCTGTAGTGGAGACAATGAAGACACCCAGCTCCTCCTTCAGGAAGCACCAAATGACCACAACCTCTTCCATAATGCATTGCTCACAGATAAGAAACCAAGACACCGTAACTTGATCAGGCCCCAAATAACGATTTGCATGCAGACCACAGCTGCTGACATCAAGCCACATACTGCGGAGTCAACCACCCTCTCTCCTCGGAGCACAAGTATCTCCAGCACCCAGCTGAGGTGGCACAGAAATGAACTAACGAATGAGGCAGAGGAGGCGGGGAAATATTTTAGTCTTCACCTGAAACACACCAGAAAGTGCCCTCACTGAAGCACTTCCTCTTGAAGCTCTGAGCAGCCTCCAAGCTTTGATACCCTGGCTTCAGCTTCACATGTTTTCTTCATCAGAATTAGCCTGACAATGCAGGGAAAAATGGCAAAGGAATTTGTTTACACTGTACACAGGCTCCCCGCTCACCTGTTACATGATTAGGTGGTTACATAAATGGCCCAAGATGTCACATTCCTCACCCGGGCACTGACCCTTGAAATAATCCAGGCAATGTGACTCTGAGTAGCGGCAGGGTCTATTTGCGAGAGGACTTGCCGAGCGGGGCTGCAGTATAGAGTGTTCTTTCCGTTTTTATGAGTGCATTCATCAGTGGATCATCATTTGCAGACAGAGAAATTCAGACAGTTTCCATGGTCCATTCCAAAACTGGCTGCACATCAATGGGATCTCAATAATGTTTCCTTCACCTTCATTTTTTCTGAGGACCAGTATGAAGGGCAATCAATCGCAAGTTCACCAGCTTGGTTCCTTGTTTAAAAACAAGTAGATGATGACCTTGCATAAGATTTTCTTTCCCACCCCTCCCTCCACACTGATTATCTGATCCAGAGCCCACAGAAATCTGTGAAAACTCTAACACAAACTTCAAAGAGCTCTGTAGTCAGCCCTTTTTCATCTATCCCTTTCAAACATGCCCAGCATTTTATGCAGCATGTTGCATTCAATAAATCTGGTGACATTCACCTACAGACCTCAAAGCATTTCCCAGTCATTAACAGCTCACGTTATCACAAAGCAAATATTATTCAATGGCTGATTCTATGGCTCCTGAAAATGAGTCAGTGCTTGTTTAGAGATTATGCATTCCACAAACCGATGCCCTGTTATCCTGTGTACCATGGGCTGGCAGATCTTCCAGAGAACTCACCCATTTGGTTTTGGCCACCAAAGGAGGAAGTTTTTCTTCTTTTGTTTTTGTTTGTGGGTTTTTTTTTTTGGTCATTTTCAAACAAACATCAAGAAATGATGACAAATGTAGACCAAAATGAAAGCTAATGTCACCTGTTACAAATCTTTATTGGGGTAGGAAAAAAAAAATCTTTCAAAAAAAGCCTGATATCTCCCAATCAATTATAAAGCTCTGGCCTGCAATTACAGTTTATTCCCTCTCTCTACTAAAGGTGAGTTTATGCAAAAAGAAATCTCATTACTCATCAATTTGCAATGTGCTTCAGTTTCTCATAAGATATTGGATCTAACTAATGTAGTATATTATTTCCCAGAAAAGGACTGGCAAAAAGAGGAGGGCAGGCATTGGATTGTCTGTGGGGGATCTCTTAGAGAAGCCATGTGACATGACATCTTGCAGCTGTTTCAAAGGATGGTGTCTCTTGCACTTTCAAAGACAAATGATACACCAAACAGTCAAACTGCTGCTAATGCTATTCTAGTTCACAGGAAGTCTGGGATTTAGGGAAAGGCAGCACGTGGGTGATTTGAAAGTTGGCTATGACTGCTGAATTTAAATTTAAATTTAAATTACAAGCCCATCTAGCACCCAATGCAAAGCTCTGGGAAAGAACAGCTCTCATGCTGCAAAACCTAATAGACCCATGTGTCTGAACTGTACCAGAGTCTCTACCTTTCTGCATTTGTTCACGTGCAAATGGTACAAGCTCTCCAACACAGGAACTACCTTTTCATATTCTCATCTTCCATTTATTTACTTATGACTAGTCGAATCCATGACTAATTCCTCTTGGGTCTGCAAACGGTGACCACAGTCCATTTAGAAACAAGCATGTAGTTGTGCTCAGCACATTTGGTGGCATCATATTAAATTTCAAGGATGACTTATTTCCAAAATGTAATATTTAACATTGATGATACTTGTTTCTTGAAATGTTGCAAGAATAACACTTTAAAGTGTGTAGAAAATAATATGTAAACTCAGTGTAAACTCCTATAAACTCAATTGCTTCACCTCATTAAACATTTCCAGCCCATGAGACTTTCAGAAGGAATAAATCAGCGCTCCCTAATTTTCACAAGCCTGAATAAAATAAATAAGCAAGATGACATTAATTTAGAAGAAACCCACTATACAGGCGAAAACTGTTAACATTTCCCTGGTTCCATTAGCACTGAATGACAAAATCTTCCTCACAACTGAACCTGACCTCGTAGATCAGCAGATTGGTTGACAATGATGTTACACCTATCTGGTTTAGTTAGCAGCAGCCAGAGCAGATCATGCAGCTAGCAACAGGAGGAATATTTTCTTCTTATCATGTATCCTCTTCTTAATCTAATCATCTACAGAGCAGTTTAACTACTTATTTCAGATCAAAGTAGCTTTACTAAACAAAACTGACACCTTACAAGGTAACAGTTTCAGACAACTTTCTTAAATGAAGCAATATCTGGAATAGATGAACTGCAGATTTAGGTTTTAAAGACAGGGGAGCATTACCAGGGCCAATGTCAAGGCAGTCTTTTCAAGAATATGTGTTGGCATGCAAACACACACATTCCACATGCTGCCACCAGAAACATTTTCCTTCAAAATTAAACAAAAAGAGAACAGGAAAAGCAAGATCCTTAGATTACAGAAATGATGAGCTACTTTTAATCTGTTACCTTCTTTTCTGAACCTTGCAGGATTTTTACTTCAGTTGCAAAAAGTAGCCAACAGAGAAGGTATTTGTACAATTTTTTCATCAGCAGGGATCTCCCAGATAGTAGTAGGTCAGTCACCTGGCAGTGAATATCACTGAGATCCTCTCTTCTTCCTTGCTTGAATGTCCAAGAAAGCCATCTAGCTATAGGTGCTGATCGTGAAGACAGAGAATGTGGAACTTTCTGGTATTTTCTTATTTTTACATGTTGAACTCCCATATTTTGATGCTACTGCATTTTGGGAGCCAAATCTGCAATCTAGTTTGTGAAAACACCTTCCCATAATGATTGCTGAGGAGGGTGGGCTTCAGCTTAAATACACTCAGAAAATCACTGTCTGGAAAAGTTGTGTTGCAGTCACATGGCCTCTCAAAATCATATGCACTTTCAAAATACCTTGTCCTACGGGGTGTCACCAGGGGAAGCCATCCTTAGCCTTCTGCAGTGGGGAAAAGCAGTTACTCTTACCTCAGGTACCATTACAGGCCAAGCAGGTCATTAAAAATAGCTAATGGCTTAGTCAGCCACTAAACCTTGTCACTTTCCCATGCATCCTATTACATTCTCTCAGCATGCTGGAAATAAATTTAACTAGATTATGACAATCAGTCACATCCTTTCATCAAGGAAGAAAATTAGGGAAGTAATTGGGTAAAAGATGATGATTTATATGGCCCTTTCTGACACAGGAGCAAAGAACTGTTTTTACATTGTAATGACATCAAATCTTTTCAACATAAGCTAATCTAAATTTCTGCCAAGCTGTAATTCTCACTTGGGCTTTTCTCTCATTACTGTAAGTTAAAAAAAGGAAGAAGAAATAAATTACAAAAGTGTGTAGGTGTGTGTGGCTACACAAGGGAATAGTCACCCAGTTTGTTCCTTATTCATAATAAATCTTGGTATAAAATGATAGGTCAGAATGATTTTCAGGTTAAGAACTTCTCATGAAACTGGAAACTGCTGTTAGCAAAATTACCCACGGGTCAAAATTTTGGCAATACCTGTGCACCTGTTTTTTCCCTTGTATCTTCCAGTTTACTGTAAAAGTGTAAACCTGCTTGATCATTTTATAATGACAAAAAGGCAGCTATAGTAGAGATTAAGAAACAAAAAAAAAGCTGGCATGAAAAATAAATAAAACATAAATTACTAACAACTCCTATTAGTATACAAACTAAAATTAAACTGAGGGAAAGTACTTGCAAAGATGAGGAGAGAACTGGGTAAACCTGCCTGTGGCAATGAGTGATTCATGAGCGCTGTAATATGACTGGTAACATTTCAGGTCCACACAAGCAATCTAAATCTGGTCCAGTTTCACAGTGGTCAAAAGCTGGTACAATCTGATGTGATGCTGGGTGGCTGTAGAAATCAGCTGATGATTTAAATCTAATTCCTTTCAGTGGGCAGAAGTTGGTATTGTAAGGATACTGCCCAGGGAACTCAGAAGTCCAGGGGTTATTTGCACAAGCAAAAGCTTTCCTGCTCATTTGTGCTTATCATTTAGCTTAAGGGGAAGCCTGACCAAGCTACTGAACACTGCACAGCCACAGCTGCCTATTTATTTATATACTGAAACAGTAGTAAACTCCTCCATTAGGCAGTAAGAATACAACCACTAAGAATACACATACAACATTTCTAGTCAACTCAGAAGCCATTATTTCTGTCCCTGAGATTTACTAAATATGGTATTTTCTCATTCAACTTTTATTACCTTTAATTAACTCCAGATGATACATGAAGTCACTAGAAGCAAAAATAATGTCCCCTTCATTCTTCAAATGCTGGCTTTGCAAACTCAAGCACACATTTACCAGCAAATTAATCCTTTCTACCAGCACTGATCGGTGCAGTCTGTAGTCCTGCATTATGTGACACAGTCATAGCTGTGCAGTGCTCTCTTTAGATGAAGGTCATGTCATAGCTTTCCATAAACCTCTGAATCTGACCGGCTCAATCATCACAGGGTCCAAACCCAGGTCATATCCTGCTGATTGCACAGGAAGTACATAATATCCAGATCTCTCTCATGAAGAGGTCCATTTGGAGAGTTGAAGGAAGCACAATCTGTACATATTTATACTGTTTGTCAAAACTACAATGCACACAGGACTCAGAATGCATCCTACAAGCCAGCCTGCAAACTACAATAGCACCACATTCACTTGCCACAGGAGAACGGCTCCTTCACACCTCTTCTCCACCCAGCCAAAACCTGCTGAAGAAGCCAGTCAGAGAACCAGCCTTACTACCTAGCAAATGTAGGTCAGTAAAGGTCAGGCCTGGGGAAGACAGGTATCTTCACCTGAAAACTACCTCCCTATCTAGGAGCCCTTAGCAATGTCCTTATTTATCCTATCTTGGCTAATAAACAAAGTGTAACAGCCAGTTCACTTTCATAATTGTAACTCCCTGCATAATGAAACTGAAATGAAAAGCAACCATGGCTCCTACTTATACTTCAGTATCCATTATGCCTCAGATACGAGAGTGCCAAGGGGAAAAAGACGGAAGTCTTTTTATACATATACATATACATATACATATACATATACATATACATATACATATACATATACTTTGCATACAACACTCAATCAGCTATGAAAACCTCAGCCCATGGAAAGCTAGAAGCATAGCAAAAAACGTCTCCTGTAGATATCAATTGGGGAGAATTACATATTGGAATTTTAGAGGGGAATGCACACAAAGGCAGGTGATAACAAAGCACTGACAATGTGCTGCAAGATGCAGGTCAACCACAGCCACTACTGTGAACTGCTGTTTCTAGGACTCTCCTCTTACAGTACTGTGAGGCTACACAAACAGCAGTCGGGAAAAGCATAAAAGCATATGCACCACAGCATAAAAGTAAAGACTTTTCCAAGGGGAAATTTGCAGCAAGGGTGGAAGAAAGCCCCAAATGTTCCTACAGTCTGTTGACTCACCACCAACATCCCCCAGTCAGACTGATCTTCTACTGAGAAACTAATGTTAAAGGTTGTTGCTGTAACTGATTTGCATCAGAAATGTGGAGTAAAAACCTCAAGTCTTCTAATACTTAATGACAAGTAAAATCCAACCCATGTCACTCAGCAACCTTCTTTTCTTCTCAGACCTTTCATATCCCTCCTTATGATCCATTTTATATGATACTGATCAAAAGTTACCTTCAGGAAGTTTTAACGGGATAAGCACAAGATTACCGTTTGTGTATCACAGGTTTCCAAGCTTCTCAACAAGCTCATGTCCTTAAGTTGGCTGTTGCCCCTCATCTAATTTGCACGTGCCTTCTCCTGGAAAAGCAGTGGACTCTGCCAGCTCTGTGCTCCACTAGAGAGAAAGCTGGTCAGAGCAGCAAGGACCGCCCCTGTGGCAGGAAAGGGAAGCCTACAGCCTCCATACAGAGCTCAGCATCTGGTGCCTACCATTCTCTGCCTTCACTCAGATTTCTGTCCCCCCCTGCTTTTGCCATGTTTCTCCTCCAAGACCTGAAGCAGCAGTAACACATGCAGGGATTCCTGTGCCCTATCTGGAATGCCGCTGGCTTAACTTGCATCTTTTTGCCAGCTAGCCAGAGAGTATTTGCATTTTCAAGCCATCAACCACCGTGACTTCACAGAAAGAACAAGTATTATCCAGCACTATTCAATAGCATTAATTATAATGGAAATTTTGTTCTCAGGCTCATTTTCCTCCTCCCAGGCTCATACTGGTGCCTGACTCGCACTTCGCCACAAATTCCCACTCTTCTTTACCACTGAGAGCCGAGTAGTAATTTGACGGCCACTGGGGATATCACCAGCAGGACAGTCTTTCAAGCCTGTTGTCTTGTCGAGAGCTATTGATTTTTCTTTTAGTGCCTCTGGCAACTTAGAAAGGACGATCTCTAGGGTTTTGTAGCAGGA
>NW_010528245.1:15652-41225 GCF_000687285.1 Phaethon lepturus
TGCCTTGCTGTGCTCTTGGAACCAACTCTGTGGATGGAGGACAATGAAGTGACGCCAGGCACAGCTCCAGCACAAGAAGTGACTGGAGAGGTTTGTCTCCCTGCAGCAGGCAGGCTCATGAACCAGGGTTACCTGCAGAACCTACTGCCCTGTGTCCCACAAGGAAAGTGGCCTGCTTGGTTTCCTGGAAATTTTCTTTTGTTTCTCTCTGAAATTAAATCTGAACACTGTTTTTAAGATCAGATGAGAGAGCTAATTCTAGAGAATAATACATAGTTCAAACCAATATCCAAATGCATCCAATAAAAAAAAATTTTTCTTGTGAGTTTGGCATTTTCTTGTGGCAGCAGCTTTTTTGCTGCTTTTTGAGTTACACCTGTGCACAGCTATTAGTGAACAAGTGCTGCAGACCGCTTAGCACCCACCACAACTCTTCATATACATATTCTACCTTTTTCATTTTGTTCCCTGTTAGGCTCTTCTGGCCTAACTGTTACTAGTTGTTACTATAATAAGAGTAATCTACTCTGCAGACTTGGTGGAGGTTGCATAGCCCAATATGAGATGGTTTTGCACCAGGAGACCATGTAAATTATGGGAAAACATCCACACCTAACCTGCAAACTTTAAGGAACATCTTCCCAGATATATTCCTTCTGGCCAATAGGATTTATATTTTTGCATTCATAATTAGACACCTCAACATTGCCAGAGAGGGACAGGAATAAGCACTTCAACTTACCTTACAACAGAACTAGAACTTAAATGTACGTGTCTAAGTATGATACAGACTGGCAATAGGAGAAACCTTTGCTGGAGGCAGGAGAACGAAAAACCTTCAAATCATCAACTCAGAACAAAACACGTGGAACGCAAGAACAGACTTTAAACAGGCATGGTGATACTGTATTTTTTTTTAATTCCCCGAAAAAATGGGACCACAGCTAGAAAACTCAGACAGATGGATTTTCTTCTCTGACAAATGAAACTAGCCTGCAGATTAATAATTTTTAAAAGTATTTTTCCAGCACCCTAAGCTATTCATTTTTCTCTTCATTAAACTCACATAATATCTGCAATTGTTGCACCAATGGTAGTTCTTACTTCTTTGATCCCATACTACAGATTGTCAGCAGAGATTTTTACCAGATTTCTTCCTTGCATTTGGTAACAGAATGCATTTCATCTTGTGATTACATACAGAAAACATCCTGAAATTGTGATGGTTGCCTACAAGAAGTGATAGTTCTTCCTCCCATTACCTTCTCCCTTTGACCAGATGATACCCCTCTCCTCTCTTCACAAAATGCTTGTTTCTCTTAACCTCTACCCTGTTCTGCCTATTGTCTTTTATCATGCTCAGCCTGCCCAAGCAGACTCTTTGGCTGTGTCTCTGGTTTTCTTTTTTTGACTTACTAAAATGTAGGATGCCCATTCCAAAATCTTGTGACTCCACGGAGTTGCTCTACCTGGATCTGGGTGGGGGTCTAAGCATCAGCAACTACTTCACTGAAGGAGCAAGGATTTTACATGCCACAAAACGCTCAGACTGCAATCAGGAAGAGGTCTGTAGTGTCTTGCTGGTCCTCTGTCGTGTTGGACACGTTCCCAGCCAGACAGCTTGACCCTGTGGAGCGATAATCTAATTCCCCTCACCCTCCACTTCCTTGCACTTCTCTCATTATCACAAATCCTGTTACTGCTTTGAAAAGCATAACACCCTGAGAAATGCCGTTTTCCAAGTGACTAACTCTCCAAGGCAACTTTTGGAGGAAGCCATCAAGATTGCTCAGAAGCCTGCATCTCTCCAAAAAGTGAGGAGCTCCATCAAGTGCACCCTTAGCAAGTTTGCAGACAAAAACCAAGCTGAGTGGTGTGGCTGACACACCTGAGGGACGGGATGGCATCCAGAGGGACCTGGACACACACAAGAAGTGGGCTTGTGTGAACCTCATGAGTTTCAACACGGCCAAGTGCAGGATCCTGCAACCGGGTTGGGGCAGCCCCTCCACTGTCTCTGGGGCTGTCTACACTTTTAGATTGTAACATTTTGTCTCAAAGCACAACCTCTTAGGATCATGGAGAAAACCTTCCCCAGGGAAGCCCCCGGCCCCTGGGTGCAGTGCTGAGGCCTGCAGACCGCTGGGGCGCCCCCTCCCCCCCTCACCTCAGGGCTCGCAGGGCTCTTTCTCTCGCTTTCCCCCCCTCACTCCTCGCTGCAGAGCGACGTTTTGCCCTTTCTTACACAGGCTTTCCCCGAGGCACCCACCCGCGGCTGTGGGGCTGAGCCACGCCCAGTGGTGGGGCCGTTAGAGCCGGCTGGAACCGGCTGTGTCCACCTCGGGGCGGCCCCGGACGCTCCACACAGGGCCCGCCCTGCGGCCCCCCAGCCAAAACCCTGACACTGGCAGCCAGCGCAGACGGTAACACATTTTTCACTGGGGACTGGTTCATGACTGAGAGCTAAAAAGCATGACCTGGCGTATTGGAAGGAAAACTATCAACTCCCACAATAAATAGTTACAAAAGAAGTGACAGGAGGCATGCAGACACAAGAAAGGAAAATATATAAACACCTTATATATATTGACAACACTCGCTATTGACTTACATGGCTGCATCTCTGCTGGCCTTCATCACCACCTGTTGTGGGGGTATATGGGCTCATATAACCAAGACACCCCCAAAATGGTGCATGGGCTCAGCCCTGCCCTCCGTTTCACCAGCGGGAAGCCCCAGTGAAGCAGGAGATGGCTTTATCCCGGTCTTACAGGACGTTCAGGGCAAAGTCATACCACTTCGTATTCCCTGGGAGCTGAGGTCAGTCTTCAACCTGCAGTTCTTTGTTCAGGAAATCAGCACCAAAAGCTCTTTCCAGCACTTCAAGCTTGGAAAGAAAACAAAGCAACAAAGCAAAAAGCAAACCACCATTAGCAAATGAGACATTTTTAAATTCTCACCTTGTACCTATGACACAGGCTGATGATTGTAGAGCTGCGCTGCTACAGTAACACTACTAAGGAGATTTTTAGATTTCTACTGATAGTAAAATGCTCTGTGTTGTACCATTAGACCTAGGAAATTAATTTGCTTTAGAAATAAAAGATAATGTGGAGCAAACAACAGTTATCAAATATATATTTAATTGAGCATTTTATGTTAGAAACAGAAGAGCCTCTGGCTGAACCATCAGCTACCGCTACCTGGTGTACCTCCACAAAGGTCACCACACGGAGAAAACTTACACCCGCTCAAGATCTGATCGACACGCGTATGCATGCATCCAATTCTACGGGTAACACATCATCCCATACAGTTTTCCCTGCAGTTGTATTACAAGTCCAAAATGCAGATAAATCTCGTTTTGATATGTATTTCATGTCAGTCAGTGCCTCATTACACAAGAAGAAAAATAAAGTATCGTCCTTTAAGAAGAGCAGAAGTGTCATGTCGATGGCAGCCCTCTCTTTTTGTAGACCTCAGATATGTTACCATCACACCACTTTTAGCCTAGCCCCGCACTCAGGGAACAGCTTGGTCTTCCCACTGCCCTGATACCTTCCATGTTACAAGAATGAAAAAGAAATCCAGGGCATCAGCTAGGCCAATATAGAAACTCTTCTCCATGAACGTAATTGAGGCCATCCTAATGCCCACCACAGAGGACATTAGGAAGCTATTAGAAGTAGGAACTTTGGGGATAAATTGGACAAAAATCTTTAGGCAACAGGTGAGAAGTGTCCTCCATTACATGTCCCTGAGGCAGCTTTCCCCCAGCAAGTAACTCAGAAGAACAGCATTCTGGCACCACTCTGATCTACTGCGATTTGTACCAGCATTTGCTGTAAGCACAAACTAAAATTTCATACTAGAAATGGTTATTAAGGCCTCTTCCTAATGTAAACCATATGCAAAATACCAGAGCAATTTCAGCAGGTTGTTTATGTGTATTTCAACAGCTGTTCTAAGTAACAGCTCTTTCATCTGCACAGCTGTTTCTTGTGTCGTAAAATGATGAAGATTTGGGAACAAAATATTCTTGCATGGAAGAACACCGCTACTTGGTAATTAAGCATGTTGTAATTCACGGCACCAGAGCAAAGCCAGCAAAGCAGGACTGTCCTCTCATTAGGATAACAAAAAGGACTTGGAAAACAAACCGAGTTTTGCCATGGTTTCTTTGTTAGTCCCTTCAAGGCCCTGTCTTCTGTCTATAAAACAGGAAGAACACTGCTCCCTTGTGAAACAGAGAAACTGATCTCATTTGTGGTGTCCAGACTCTGCTGTGTATGTTATTAAACATTGTTACATACCACTAATAAAGTTGAGTTTATTGTGGTGACAGGTGCAATCAATGAACAGCATCATGACATTTCCAAGAACGCCATGGAAAAGATAAGAAAAAGCAAAGCCTGTAACAGACTGGAGATCTCTAAAGAAAACATGCTTTGCACATACGGTTGAATACTCCTGGACCATAAACAGACTGTGGATTATGGAAAAAGCAGTTGGATAAATGTGAATGGCCACATGGAGGAAGGGGCATCGTCCCAAATGGCAGAACAGAAAGTACCACCACAAACATTTTGGTGGCCCATAGAACTAACCCTTCTCTCCTATGTCAAGTCTAGACCCAAAAAGAAAAAATGGGTATAAAAATTTATCATCTGCTACTTAGCTTACAAAGATGGAAGTATAAAACTGATTAAACATTGATTCAAAGAATAGTATTTGAAACATATTAGCAAAAAAAAAGCTAACAAAAAGTGCCTGTAGCCAGAGCTCCCCTGCAAAGTGCTGAAAACTTCGAAGGGTCACTTCAGTGAACTAGAAAAGCATGGAAAAAGCAGCCAAAAGTCTTAATAAACTGAAGTTCCTTGAGCAATTTGGGGGATTAGGCATCGGTTTATGTTTTCTCTGGAGTTCACAACCTTGCCTGCAGGAAGGAATAATTGAAAAGTTATTCCAGCAGTTATGAGCTGGTGAGGTGTGATATGCACCACGTGCAGCTGCCGACACAGCTCCAGTTTTCACTGACGCACACCACCATCCAAGCAGCCACCGCCTTCAGTTGTGCTCCTAGTGTACTATACAACCCTTTTTTCTAAAGGAACTAAAATGCCATTGACATAATACTGTGGGCAGAAAAGTCCTCAGTTATCTTGTTGGATTATGTTTCTCTTCGGATATGTGAACATGTAGATGTGGCGCTTAGGGTTTTTTCCAACCTAAGTGATTCTATGAGTCTATAAAATTATACAAACACCACTGCAAAATGATGTAGCAAAATTTTCAGTTAAGAACAAACAAAAACACTTCAAAAATGAGAGCCTGACTCTTTAAATAATGGAAATCTGGGAAAAAGTAGCTTAACATATGGCTTTGCCTCTGTCGGTGGACCACGCTGCTCCCTCCTGACCGGATCAGAAGTGGGTAAAACTGTACCGTCAACGGAATCTGCAGCCCACTGTGTGGAGAGTGCAGAGTTCATGGAAGCTGGAAATATGGCTGGCATTTACTTAGGGCTACAGAACAGCAAAGACATCTAATATCCATTACAAATTCACATGGCCAGATGCCAAATATAGGGTGGTCCTGGACAGGGGTAGGATGTGGGCTCTTTCACCACTCATATTGTAACTGAATTGGCACTTACTTAACTTAGCACTGTGTCCCACGGCCTAACACCCTTATTTATTGCCCTGATTTCCCCTAAAAATAACCCTGCCTGACCTCTTCAAAGGCTAGATTAAGTAGAGGAACTGCACAGCAGGACCACGTATTGTTAAGGCAGCCACTCTGCACAATTGGTAAGCAACATTTTATTAAAGAAAAGGTGTGAGCATGGGGCTTCTGATCACACTGGGATAAGTTTCCTCTTCCCGGTTTAGGCTTTGGTCCTCAGGAAAGAGCAGTCCCAGACTGTGCTCATGCACTGTCTGTGTTTACAAAAAAAACAAGAGGGAAGCTGACCTTGCCTGCAGAGAGGACCAAAGGGCAGACTCCTGAAGTCCCCTGGCATACTTATAATCAGCATGCCTGTTGTTTACAGCTTTCTTTTCAAATTTAGAAAGAGAGCCTTTTCTCATCTCACTTGTTCCTGGCTGCAGAAAGGTCTCCAGCTATTTACGTATATTGCAGAGGTGCCAAAAGACACACAACATGGCTGGCAGCTTCCAGGGGGCTTGGCTCCACTAACACTGCAACTATCCAGAGTTTTTTGGAAGCTACTTTATTCCAGCAAATCTTTTTTTCTGGGGACACTTTGATCAGAAAGCTTCTATGTATATATGCTTCCTAGCTTCATACTCTTTTTTTAGACTTAATTAGACAAAGGGTGCAGAATGGCTTCACATCCTTGATAGCCTGGTAGCAGCTCATTTATTTATTATCCATGCATGAGCTGGCTCAGATGAAGTACACGTTTTTTAATCTGTCACACAAAAAGTGAGATGCACTGCAGCTTGGTAAATGGTGTAGTTATTCCGTCTTCCTTATGTATACTGCATCTTTAGCTCAGCTGAAGCAAAGATGGATGCAGAAAGCAGGAGCCACTTATTCATTCTGTCAAGCACAGAGTGGTTTGAAGTTTCAATTCATATTGGTTTGGTTTGCTTCTCCAAAAAACACAAAAACTTTGGCTCTCTTAAAATACAAAAAATTATGAAGAAAATTTGTAGTGAGATTAAAAATTTAACTTTTGCTTCAATTAAGAGGCCCAGAGTGAATTATTTTTCACTTCCCTCTCTCCTTTCGTTTTTTTTTTCTTTTCAATTTGGGAAAAGGAAAGAAATTAGAGAAAAAGTATGATGGAATTAAACCATAGCTTGTTTGTATCACTTCCTTCTATGTTTTTTACTTAAAAAGTATACAAATAAAGGAGAAGCTGAAAAGACTGAGGAAAACATGACTTGGCTTTCCATTCTTCTCCATGATACTTTTTGGTTTTCCTACAAACTCTCCCATGGTTAGAACTCAGTCATGGTAAAACACTTTTGTCCTTTACTGTTTCTAGGTAACCTCAATTAAAAGCCATGCAGGGTGACAACAAAACATTGCCAACACATCAGTCATGCACCATACGATAAAAATAAGTTCTCTTTTTGTGTGTTTATGTTTTGGTGCTTTTGAATGTCAGAATATTCCTCAGTTCAAAGGAGCTGGAAAGGGTTACTTTGATTACTTTTTTGCTACCCTCCAATGCTGTCCTCTTTTTCCAGTTTCCCCAGCATATCGCACCTCTCATATGCCCTTCTCATTCAGATCCCTCTCTAATATCACCACTGGCTTACACACCAAGCAGAATTCTCCCTGCAACTTCTCACCAACTACCTCGAGATTGTCTCTCATCTCCTGCATTTGGCGCAGACCCCCTCAGGTGTGGGCAGCCTCCCAGCTGCCATTGCTCCCCGAGATCCCGTGTGTGCTGCTCCTTAATACTGTAGTCTGATGTGAAGGTGAACCTCAAATAAGAGGAGATGACAAATAATGCTTGGGCCTAGCAGCTGCTTCAGCCAGTCACCAAGGATGATACGCAAACCTCAATTTGGGACTGGGTGGGTATTTTAAGAACCACAGATGCACAGTTGGAAAGTAGCCCATTTAACCCATGGCGATACCAGCCGTGAGGGGTGGCATACAGCACCACGCACACTTTAGCAACTCAAACAGCTCAAAAGAACTTGGTATTTCTTAGCACAACCTAAAGCACACCGACACAGGCTGTTCAAGCCCTGATGGAGCAGTATCTCACATAGACAGTAAATACTAGTGGGCTCTTTCTGAGCAGCAGAAGAGTATAGGATGTTAGAGGAAAAAGCATATATGGAAAACAGGCAGATTCAGTCTGGAACCTGAAAGCACAGAGGTGGGTCGTGGGGGAGAGAAAAGCTACTGGCAAGGGAGGAAACAATGAAATAGAGAGAAAAAGACAAGCGGGCGATAGAAATCACAGCGAGGAAAACCCGTGCGCATACCTCCAATGGAGAGAGTCCCCTCCCTCTGCTGAGCTTCCGGGCACGAAAGCTTGGGCAGAGCCTCAAGAAACCCTCAGCATGCTGACGCTCTGACTGAAAGTATGAGTCATCAGCCCCCAGGATGACTCACGGCCGCACTCCTCCACCCTGAGCAACAAATGAAAATATAGATGAAGAGGAAGGTCGGGCTGAGGACAGTACTACCAGCCAGGGAATTTCTCAGCCTCTCACTATGTCAACACTCATGTCATGAGTCTTTTCACATTCAGCAGTTGGTGGCTGAGGAGGAGACAGCAGTGACCAGCTGGGGAAGGAGAGGGGGGTGCCATCCTCCTTCATGTTGCCTGCCAGGGAGGTAGACGTTTTGGCAGCAGAAGTAAGTACCTGAGAGACAGAAAAAGGGCAATTGGTACTCAGTAGTGAGTTAGCAGGTAAACTAGGAACATGGAGGGGAAAATCACAAAGGGTTTTGCATCTCTTGGCTAATTGGGCTATGGATGTGAGGATGGCACTACTGAATAGCTTGCCAGGCTGAAATCCCGGCCTCATTAGAGTCATCAGGAATTTGGCAACAGACCTGAGCAGAACTGGTTTTAACCATGTCTTTAGTGCCACATGGTACAGAGAAACAGCAAAGGCTTGGGGCCCGAGATGCTCTGCTGTCTGGGTGGGTGCACACTGGCCAGACCTCTGCTTCGTGCCACAGGGAGCTCCCAGCTGGCCCCGGGCTGGTGCCTGGGCCCTGCAGCTGAGGGCAGGCAACGCGCCGACGGGGCTGTACAGGCTCTGGGAGCTGAGCTTTTAGACATCACCTCGGCAACTGCCACACAGCCCGGCCACAGGAAGCTGCCTGCAATCACTCTGCTGCTAGACTCTCTGCTACAGAAGCAGCTGTATTGCACTTAATTTCCATCACCTTTCTTTAAGTGCAGGCTGATTGGAAGGAGGGGGTGAGGTTGCTTGTGAGCCATTAACGCCTGCTGGAGCGGCCCGTGCTACCACATCGTACCACGCTGCTATCACTCCTCACCTCCCATTTAGTTTCAGCGCCACATCCTACCTTGTTTCTCCGTTATATCTGTTCAGACCACAAGTTACTGGAGCTGTGACTCTAGCTCTTGGGCCCTGTTTGCCCGGTAAGGCCTCCATTTCCTTTGGCTCTTAGATCTACCAGAGAGATAATATTGAATCATTTGCATGCTGTCTCGTCACATAGCACAGAGCTGGCTTTCTTTGTACTGAATCTTTTCTGGAGTCTTCAGGACACTGGTTGGATCATTACTATTCTGTTCCCACAACAAAGTGAGTTGGGTCATTTAGTAGCACGTAAAAAAATTATTAACACAAATCTGAGCAGCAACATTTCAGCTTTTTTTCCCAGAACAGTGAAATTCAGCATTAACTCTAAGCGCAGTGAAACATTCACTTCATTTAAGTACTTAATCTTCTCTAATTACCTTCAGCATGGAATCCCCTTCCCTTTCTATTCCTTTCTAGCAGCTTTAAAATAATGCCCTTTCACTCCCCTTTTTAATCAAAGCATTGCCCTGAACACGGGGCCAACGGATGTCAAGATAGATATACTTTTGCAGATACACTTAATGCTTGTGTAAATGAATGAGTGCTCAAGTCAGAGTGTGCTTTATGGGTAACAGGCAAGTTAAATCCAAACTTGAGTAGTGTGGGGTTGTCTTTGTGCCTGTCATTCGTGGCCACAGTGTGCAGCAAACACCCCCCACCCCAGGAAGGTTCAGGTTTTGTGATTCCATAGGCACCTGTGGTTACTGACTGACCAGCTGTTTGTTCTCAGCCACAACCTCTGCTTTGCTGCATGGACTCAGCCTTGCTCTTCAGAGATGCTTCCCTCTTCTCATTCCCACACAGATTCAGTTTTCACTGCCTGCTAGCTCCATGCTGCCAGCGCCCAGCTGAAGGGAATGGTTAAAAGCCATCGGTGGCAACTCACTACATGCATGGAAACTCAGCCAGGAGACAGAGGCAAAAGGAACAGAGGGCACACTCAAGTCTGGGAGACTGTCGCAAGGCTAGAAACATTCTCCCCTTTCCAAGGACCGGCCTGTATGCAAGAAGCAACTAGTATGTGCATGCTGTCCTGAATGCTTTTAATACGCTCCTGCATCTCACAGAAAATTTGGGAAAATTTGAGAGGTTTTGAAGGCTCTGCTCTTTTTTTCTCTGCTCTTGCTGTTTTGTTTTCAGTCCTTTTCTGAGGTTGTGCTCCTTGGCTTATAACAGTATGATTTTCTCTACAGCAACTAAGCTATTCTGCATAAAAATAATTAGAAATCAAGGTGTTAGAAAAGGTAAATGGCCCATCTAGACCACTACCTGGCACCTTGCATCATAAAATGGTTCTCTCAGTGCAATGCTTTGTCTCAGAAAATATGTCTGATGCCACACTTCATAATAAGACATAACAGCAAATTTTACCCATGCCATAGTAACCCCACTTGTGCAGTGTTCTCTAACAGACAAAGGGGTAAAAGGGGGGTGGGGGGGGAAGGAAGTATTTATACCTTGTGGCAACAGTCCTGAAGCTTGATAGCCTGTTTTAGAATCTGAAATTTGAAGAGCTCTGCTTGTTCAGCCCAGCCAAGCAAAGGCTGGCACAAAATATGATTATCCCAGGTATATTTATAGAGGAGATACATCAAGGAGGAAGAAGTACTAATGAAGAACAAATGGCACATTAAAATGGGAATAAATGAGTCACAATAAAATTAGGCTGTAAATTAGAAAATGGCTCTACCTGTGCTGTTCTGGAAGAGCCTCCCAGGAGGAGTACAGGGGGCAAAACACATGGTTATTTTTAGGAAATAACAAGATCAGTTTAGGAAAGCTTTATCATTGTATGGCCTGATGGCTATAATAGCAGGGGATCATTTCAGGAATTTTCTAGCCCTATATACTTCTCCTTCTGGAGCATTTACATTTCTTCTGAAAACAGGCTCCCACAGGCTCTTGGAATATCCTGACAGAGGCTTGTCTCTGAAATGCACCAGCCTTTTTGATCAAATTTTAATCCAATCTTGTTTACAGTACAGACTCTGCAGACTTGGGTGGAAAAAAATCAAAACAAAACAAAAACACAACAGTGATTTGCTTGACCATATCAATCTGATGTTTGTCCAAAAGATGCTTTCTGATTCACACAGGAATTAAATTACATGGCTTGCAGTACCCAAGAGGCAGTCTGAAGCGATCACTGAATACCCATTTATATTAACTCTGTTAACCCCTGCTGGTAGCACAAAATGGGCTCAAAATGCCAGCACATCTTACAGTTTGAATTGGAGTTTACCCTTAGTCGTGGCAAGCCCCAGTTCACAAATCCTCTAGCAGTGCCCACCGCACTCGGGGACCTGGGGGCGCAGCGCCACGCAGAGGGAGTGCACGTTGCCATCAGGGTGCCACCATGACCACCCCACTCATCCATCTGGTCAGGTGCATCGTGAGTAAAAGCCACAACACATTTCCACCCCCACTATCATTCCTGTGGCCTCCATCACCTGCTCTGATTCAGGACCCAAAGGAGAATGCCCCCAAATTTCCCATTTCCCTCCCAAATACATCACCTGGTATTACAAATGGTATTACCTTGCCTTACGAGTCTTTCCAAGCTGATACTAGGCAAGCTTTGGGTAAATGAGAATTGGTCCCTTTCAGTACATATGAGCACACGCATATTTCTGCATATATCATATATAAGCAAATACACAACTGTAGGGCAGAGGAGTAAAACGCAGCCAAAATCACCCCTGCAGTGTGCCTGGCACCTGGGGATGCTGCACCAGCCTGCCAGAGCCACCGCCGCGGCGTCCCCCCAGGCTGCCAGGGCTGGGCGAGCTGCTAGCAGCTTCCCTCCTTCACAAAGCCAGCAGCTTGCTCAGCGTCCTCCCAGCAGCACTGGGCTCCGCTGCTCTCTGTCTGCTCACGTTCAGGAATCCCATGATAACTGCCATGATACATATTTTTAAAAAAAGCCTGGCCCTGCACAGGCCCCTCCATTGTCATTGCTGCCTGGCCAGAGGGGGAAAACCCAAGGAGGCAGTTGGCTATGTTTCTATTTCTGTCTCCTGGACTGCAGAACACCTCATAGTTTAGCCAGTTCCTTGGTGAAGTCTGACTTTTACAGCACTAAATATAGGAAATGTGCACTCTGCAGGGGCTAAATTTAGCTTTGCTGCGTTAGAAGGGGAGGTACCTCCTTACTGGAGGCACGAAAGCAAAACCACTGCAGGCAGGGAAACTTGGGTGAGGCAGTAGCAGCCACTGCTCTATTGTGCCAGTGCAGGAAGGAATTGAATTAGAAAGTTTAGTTCTGGGTTTCTTTTTAAAGAAATCTGTTCAATGCCCTAGTGAGGTTTTAGAGTAGTTCACTTCCTCCAGAAGAAATTACCTATCTCCATGTTACTCCTGTAAAAACATTTAGGAATATTCCTTATTTAAATTAAGGAGAGACTTGAAAATAATACAAATTAAAATTCAGGGATGAAGGCATCTGAGTTTGCTACAGCTGGCACGTAAAGCCTTGTATGAAAGACCCTCACAGGCAGTAAATCATGACTAGCTGCCATAAGCCTGGGCAGGCTTTTCAGGAATGTTAATCTCTGCTAAGCAAGGAGGGCTGGCAGTCTCACAGCTGCAGCCTCTCACCTCTGAGTCACCTATTCCAGAGTACTTGGCAGGGGGGTAACACGACCTGGACTCTGCTCCCAAGCTGTGCTATTCACCGTGGATTAGACAGTGTTCCTCAGTTTCCTTACCTATCAGCAGCAGGTAGAAGAATTTCTCCTGTGCTGCAGAGCATTTTCAAAGGTAAAGCTATTAGCTTGGGCTGGCTGGCTTCTCTTTAGAAACCACAGAGGGCTGGGAAGGTTGGAAAGATAGGATTCTGACCAAAATTCTATGCAGGAAAACGTCTGACTTGTTGAACACAGGTTTCCCAGCGGGTATCACCACACATGAATCAGCAGAGGCAGGGGCCAGCCCCGAGGCACCAGACACCCCACGCCTGCAGGGAGAGGATGGCCAAGGCTGGGGGTGCATCATGGGGGATGTAGTTCAAGGAGGCGGCCCCACACCGAGCCGCTCTTTTCAGGAATTATAACAGCATTTCTGAAGTATAACAGTTAGGTTCTTTTCAAAATTTTACCAGAATTTTTCATTTCTCCACTGCCATTCTCATGTACCTGCAGTCTTTTCCAATATGAAACAGAGCCATGTGCTGGATCACCTGCTGGGTGGAGAACTATTTATGTAACAGAAAAGCAAATCAAAACACCACTGACATAGTTATTTCATCTTCATACAAGTGATGATGATACGCAAACTACATGATGAAGACGACCTGTTCTAAAAAGGATCCACTAAATGTTCTTGTCAGAATCAAATGTAATGACCAAAAATACCCTTTTCCAAGTCCACATTAGATTCAGCCTTGATTAATTCATGACAAGTGACAACTGCACAACTGTTTTACCATGGACTACTGACAAAAGTATGTTATTCACTGGATACCTAATGTGTATACTGGGAAGGTAAATGTGCCCAACACTTGTTCTCTAGTACAGACTGTCCCTTTTTCACCTTACAGCACAACTCCCTTATAGCCCAAAGCATTTTGGTCCTTGTTAACTTTCAAGCTGTGTATATGAACTGTCTGGAAAAGTGTTATTTGTCTGGGGCCAAAACAGGTCAGTGACAATAGCTGAGCAATATAAACAAATTCATACTCAGCATCTGGGAACAACCTCTGGGGCTGTTTAATTTATTAGCATAGATATAGTCACTGAGTTTAAACTGAGGAAACCAAAACTGTATCTGTCCCTTCAATACATCCAGTAAATAATGTTAAATTAAATACTGTTTGGTCTGTCTCACAGGCTACACACATCTACCAGCCCTCTTGCCAGCAATTAACTCATACCCCATCACTTCAAGTTTTGGTCCTGGGAGCCAATGATGGTGTAACTGACACACTGAGATGATGGAGTAGATGAGTCCTTTCAGAAAGGCAACAATCAGCAGGTTTTTAAAATTCAAGATATTTATCCTATCCATCAGTTTACACTTTCTTTTGCCTCTTGGTGTGCGAACCATGCTCCCTTGGTCTCATGCACAGGCAGCCTTGGACCTTCAGAAAGCCTTACAAAAACACCTTATGACTGCATGTTCATGAAATAGCTATTGACAGATAGAAAAGGAGAAACTGTTTTCAAATAAAAACTCCTTACAACAAAATTAGAAAGCATGTGGAAAGGAAGGAACTCCATACAGGACCACCTCTGTTTTGAATATTTTTCTGTTTTTCATTTCTGCCTCTGAGAGGCTGAATGTAGGTTAACTTCACTCCTCCTTCAGTTAATCCTCTCATGACCCTGATATTCTTTGCATATTCTGAATATTTCAGTTGGTCTAACAAAAAGTATTACCACTTGTTCAAAACCTCTGCCCTCTCTGAAACAAAGGGGTCATGAGCATAAACCTGATGAGTTAAACATTAGAGGTGATATCCTGCTTGTATACCAGCTTCTTGAGATCCCTTTCTCACAATTCTCACATGTATCAATGGAGACTTCAGATTCTATTTATTCACAGCTATACAATATGGCCAGTGAGAGCACAGCTGGAAATAAGCCTAATGAAACCTGCAATATAGACTTGTTATACAATAGACCAACATTAACAAAACAACAACAAGCCAAACAAACAAAGCACATGATTATGTAGAGAAAGAAAAAAAAAGTTAAAGTTAAGCAAATGGAGCCAGGTCTCCAGGAGTTCCCTTGTTCATAGGCTCGTATCAAGAATTTTTTTAGTCTCATATAAAAATTCTAGCCACTTCTAACACTTATCAGTTCTCTATACTTTCAAAAAGCAAGGGATATTTTATCCTGTATTGGTTTTGGCTGTTGATTTTCTGCATAATAGCTTGTATGGTGCTATGTTTGGGATTTGACCAAACCAGTGTTGATAACACAGGGATATTTTAGCTATTGCTGAGCAGTGCTTACACATCATCAAGGCCTTTTTTGTTTCTCACCCTGCCCCGCCAGCAAGCAGGCTGGGGGTGCACAAGAAATTGGGAGAGGACACAGCTGGGACAGCTGACCCCAGCTGACCAAAGGGATATTCCACACCATATGGCATTGTGCTTAGCAATAAAAGCCAGGGGAAGAAGGAGGAGGGGGGAATGTTCAGAGTTATGATTTGTCTTCCCAAGGAAGCGTAACGCATAATGAAGCCCTGCTTTCCCAAAGACGGAAAGCAATGGACACCTGCCTGCCAATGGGAAGTAATGAATGAATTCCTTATTTTGCTTTGCTTGCACATGGAGCTATTGTTTTACCTATTACACTGTCTTTATGTCAACCCAAAAGTTTACTCAATTTTGCCCTTCCAATTCTCTCCCCCATCCCACTGGGAGGGTAGCAAGAGGCTGGGTGAGGCTGAGCTGCCTGCTGAGGCTAACCCACAACACACTCCCAGCCCTGCAAGACATTCAGCAGGTAGCCTTTCAGTGGCTTTCAGGGTTGTGTCTGTTGGTATTTCAGTTGTAAGAAAGAGATAACATTTCCCTTGCACTCTATACTACTATGCATTTTTAGACATTTGATTATTAATCATCCTTTTGGTATTTATTCTAGATTTTCATCATATTGGATTTAATTCTTAATAACGACACTTCCCCTTTTTAGCTTAACACTTCCTGTCCTTACCAATGTGAGTACATACTCTCTTTTAGCTGTCACACAGATGAATGCAATAATTTCATCTTTAAATCAATGTCATCTGGGAGAGAAAAAGTTTTATGAGAACTGAGAACTTGTGCAAAACAGATTGTTTAGCTGAGCTTTACCTTTCCCAAGAAGAACATCTTCGAGTTCTTCTTAATTTCAAGTCTGTATTACTATATTCAGAGTTACTTTCCTATTTCCCTATTCCCTTCTCTCTGTGTGCAAGCAGTAAAGGCATAGAGAATGAAACACAGGGGAAGTCCAATGAACTCTTGCTCAGGTCAGCGTTGACCACAGAAGTTTCTGTAACAGAAATTCCCTGAAAAGAAAATGTTTCACCACCTATGTATCTGACAGGCAGAGTGAAGGAGAAATGGGCTAGGAGGCCTTCCAACCTGTAAACAATCTAGTTGGTGCTATTACAATGAGCTATTAATATTGTATATCTAAACAGACACACTATCATCCTTATCTAAAAATCAGATATGAAACATATGTCTGTAATGTATATAATAAATGTTTATGTGGTTAGGTAGACCTACAGCATATCATGAAATCATTTGGCATAGTGACAACTTCATTGTCATGCTGAGAACTCTTCCTTCAAATATGGTTTTGGGTGCCTGTTTGGTATACGCCTTTCAGCTTATTTACTTAGGTTGTAGGCTTGTCCTTCACAGAGTGTTTTTCTGTTACATATTTGTTTATTACCTGCCACAATGGTTCTTGGTGCAAGACTAGAGTTCCTGGATCCAGTCATCCTGGATATTGTGATGACAAAGAAAATTCTTCCTTAGGCCAAAAATATCCTTTCTAAAGCTATCAACTAAAAGTGGTTGTTACACTTACATGAGGCCAATATCTCTGAATAATTGATGAAACCACAGTTGTAAGATGTGCAATGCAATTAAAGGATCACCTACGTCAATGTAAGTTGTATATGAGAAAAGATGCAACCCATCCTCAAACTTACACAGCTGATGCCATCTCTTTTGGAATCAAGAGCAATCAGCTGACTCTACTTTGGATAGCAGCCAACAAATCAAACTTTTAGAAGGACTTACAAAAATGCCTTGTAACACCTTGTCCATAGCGTGATTAATTGCTAGACAGGAAAGTATAAACAATCTTCAAATATAAATTCTTCACAACATTAGGAACAACATGGAAAAGGAACTTAATACATAACCTAGCATGAAGATTTCTGCCAGAAGAAATTTTCAATCTTTTACTTTAAAGACAATTTACTTAATCTGACAGCATCCTGACACAATGATCTTGCTGAGCCCAAGATTAAGATGAAACAGTGAATTTGTATGTCATGTCAATGATTAGAGCACACTATGCAATGATAATTCTATTAAAATAGGTAATCACTATTAGAATAATAAAGGCAAAAGATGTACAACCAAATACCCCACACATACATTCAAGCTTTCTTTTTATCTTGTAGAAACTTTCTGTGGTTTTGTCCAGTTTGTCATATCGCTCCAACCATAAGCATCAACAGTGGACGAAAACAGTAGAGATTGAGGCCAACTGACCATAATTTGGAAAATGAAAGAAGAAAGCAAAGAAAATACGAATGCTATCATCTTGTAACAAATCATAAAGATGGACAAACATGTCTGGATCGTATCACTGTCATAAGTGTTAGATGCACATTATTTTTCTTGCAAGGGACAACTGGTAAAATAGCACAGTCTGATTCAGGAGAAATTACTAGAGCTAAGGCAGTAAAATGGACTCATTAATGAATCTGCTTACTTTCTGCACTTTAGTCAGCCTGAAATGGGCTCAGTCAACGTGGTTATTTCCTGGTTTATCCTTCTGTTTATCTCATGTCTTTTCACAATGTAACTTCACGTTTCCACTAAGTCTACATTAATAAGAGCAGGCAAAGAAAGACTAAGCTTCATTTCTGTTAAACATACATGAAATAGTTGTGGGGGTTTTTTAACACACGTTTTTATTTACATCATTTTACAAAGTTACTTTGAAGAATACTTTTGGATGAACCAAACCTCCTAATTCTCTGGTTTGGATTCCTCCTTGAAAAGGTACATATTTCCACACTGAGAAGGGCTGAATTTTTTCAAACAGGAGGGAGTTGGGCTCTACGTTTATGAATTTTGTTGATCTAAAGTTATAGTTTCTTAAGAACTGAAGAAGAAAGGTTTTGAAGCTTTCTTTGATCAAAGCTTTAAAGCTGCTAGAAAGAGCAGGGGAAAGGAAAAAATTAAGCAGACAAAGCAATATCCCAAGACCTCTGCCTGCCAATTCAATCTCTTGGTGCCAAAAATGAAGCACAATATAGACTAACTTTTTTTTTCATACTTCTTTTTTTTAAATCAAAGTTATGAGTTACAGCTCTCCTGTTTTTAAAATATTTACACATCTGACTGACCCAACATACATTAAGCATAACTTTGAACTTCACAGGACTACTGCGTGCAAGAAAGTAAGCAGCAGTGGATTTGCCGTCAGCAATGCCCATCCCATTGGTACTGCCCCATGCTGCAAATACGCTCTAGGCCATGTGAGGAGGGAGAGAACTTACTGCCACGTGAAGTCCCCATCCAGAACAGGCATATGTCCAACACCATCTTCTGCACAGAGTTTAAATCCATTCTGGTAATTTAAAGTACATGCAGGCAATAAATAAACCTCTTAAATTAATTTCAACATGAGGGAAAACTAGATTTCTATTGCTATTAGAAACCTGAGCTCTTACTTCAAACCACCCACAGCAATTTGCTGTAATCACTGCTGACTACTTATTTTCTTTGATTTCAGCAATCTTTATATTTAATAAGGTAGCTTTATAGCAAATTGCAGTTTCAAAAAAGATAAGTAAACAAGGTAGAGAAAAATCAATTATTCAAAGTATTACAACAGAGGTTTTCATTTTAGTCAAACCTTTCTCTGATTACATTGTTATACTTTAAAAAATGAACCTATTTTATATCTCAAATTAACGTAAAGCAATAAATGTTAATCATTAACTATAATACTGTAAATTAAGCAATTGAAAACTGTCATTTATTGAATCTGTGAGCTTTTGTAAGTAGTTAAAGAAGTTAAATATTTTTTATAGAAGGAATGGGGTGAAATAACTTTAAATTATCATATCCCACTTTATTTATGAAGTGCAACAAACCATTTCCTGAATTAAGAAAGTTACTATTCATCCAAATGTCAGCACCTACAGAGTTTCTATATTGGCATCTTCACTGCTGTTATCCAGAATTCTGTAAAGTGCAAATTTTGCTGAAAATTTCAAAACTTGTTCCGTTTGAAAAACCTATTAAGTCATATTAGAAACAATGTAGAATGTTGATTTTCAATGTATGAATACATGTTCAAGTCTCCTTCCAAAATTATCTTGATACAAATGGTAAATAGAAAGTTAATTCTGCCATAAATACGAAGTGTTTCCTTCACCTTTTCCCAAATATTAGAATGCAAAAAAATATTTTTAGATCATTGCTTAAGCATACACAGCTACAGAATATCCTTATTAGTTAAAAAAAAAATTGTGTAAAGATTTATATTTTATTACAACAATCAAATAGAAGTATTTTATAGTTAGTGCCACAACTGTTCATTTGGGAAAATACAAGTAAAAAAAAAAAAAGGTAATTGAGTATTTTTCCACTTGTATTCCCTACCTATTAGCCACCTTTGCTTAGATACCTGTTATGCAGACTTCTGGCAAATAGCCGCATGGGAGATCTCTAAGAAGCAAGTAGAAACAGTACTGTAGGAACTTGAGTGAAGTTCAGTTTATTTCCTTCAGAATATATCTGGACTAATGCTTTAATACCAAATCAAAAAATGAAAGTGCAAATTATTTCTGACCATTACGACATACTGAACCCAGAGGCAGCTGCCTTTCCCTAGCAGCGTTGCAATATTTGCGCACAATTAGTATAGAAACATCAGCAGTTATTTCAGAGTAGAATACATGATGAAGGAGCTTACAGGGTCCTGTCACTAATCACCCCAGAAGGAAGGTCCTTCTAAATGGAAGAATCAATGAAAGAAACTCGCTATTCAGTGAAATCCATCCTGCAGAGATTTGAAGTATGCTGGAGAGTAAACGTAAATTAGACCATGCACCATCCCCGTACACAAGAGCTGTTACCTATACTTCTGTGCTTTACTGTTACAGTACAGCACTGTTCAGTTTCTCCACAGAGGTAAAAACTTACCACGAAAGGCAGAAATTTCCATCACTGTACATGATCAATTTAATCTAATGTGTGGCACATGAGACAGGCGAGAACTTGTAGCACACAGGTCCTACTAGTTGATACCAGCGTCAAGCTGCTCCTGGCTGCAGTGAAAGCTCAGGAGTCAGCAGTGATGGCTCTCCTTGTGCTCCTACATCTGCTATGAGGTGCTCCCTGGTGCACCCCAGGCCCTGACGGTGTGCTCCCACGGGGGTCCCCTGCTTCACGGGGTGAAGAACCTCTCCCCCCGAGCTGCCTACTCCCCATGCCCCCAAAGCACCCGGCATCCCGTATTGGCGGTGCAGCAGGCCCCCAGACGGCGTTCATTCCATCAAGCCTGCAATGGCTCAGAGTAGAGGCCATGCTGGCACAATACTAAGTCCATCAATAACTTGCAGGGAGACAATTCCTGTTACAAGTTTATTTACAGGCAGAGTAGACCTATAAATATCCAGCAGATAGGTCAAATACCATAAAAGAGCCTTTTCCTTCTCTCATTCCACAAAGCAACACCTGGCAATCACTGGTCAGTAAAAGACATTAATGAGGTGGTGTTTCCTGCTCACGAAGCAGCTGAGTAAGAGGCCAAGGACATTCTCACTTCTGTAATACCAGAGCTCCAGCACTGAAGCACAGGGGCTAGGGGCTGCAATCAAGCATTAACTAATGTGCTCAGCAGCTTAGGTATTAAGTTCAATAAAGAATAAAAAAGGCTTGGAAAGAACACGTAGGCAAAATGTAATGGATAGCCACAGGTGGGAGGAAAAAAATCAGCTTTGAATTCTCCTTAGAATAATTTCTTGCATAAGACTTTATGTAAGCTGACAGCCTTTCACATTCTCAGAATAAGATCCCAAAATTCACTGGCAAGGTCCGCACCCTCTGGCAATAACGGCCCCAAGACCGCACTCACCAACTACCATGCTACCTGTTATCAGGGAAAATGGGAACAGCCAGTTGCAGGTGGGGTCAGAGCACAGTTTTGACAGCATTTGGGACTCTGACGTCTCCCACTGGGTCAGCTTACAACCTGGAGAGACAGCCGGCTCCCCATCTGCAAACTGTGTGGCAAACAGCTACGCAGGCAGGGGCGGGAAGGAAAGCTCACCTTGACCAAAGCCTCTCTGGAGTCCAAAGAAGAAACACCACAGCAAGTTCTCTCTGCTCCTGGAATTGCCGCTCTGCAACAGTACAAGTGCAGGCAAAACCAGCCAGCGCCGAGGCACCCTGCTAAGCTAGCGGTGTGCACGAGCACGCACGCACTTGCCAACGGCCCCAGAGAAGCCTGAGCTCAAACAGAATACTCTAAGATGAAAGGAAAAAAACGTGAAGCCTGTCCAGCTTTTGCCGCAGGAGCACAGTTTTGCTCCAGGGTGCCTTTATATATTTCAAGCCACCCAGTTGTTTTTATGGACGAGACCTATGCTCAGCATGTCATTTCAAAGTGAGTCAGAGGCAAAAGCAGCAGGAGAAGGTATAGGTTTAGGTTTCATGTGCCGGGCTAACACTCATCTCCTTTTTTTTCCATTATTTGGAACCATATGCCCAACTGAAGAAACTGGGAAACCATAAAACCAGCATCATTTTAGAGCAGTGCCCAAGGGACGCGTCACCTGACATTCAACATTGCCAGAATTCCTGGTACCAGGAGGACAGTTACATTTCCTAACTCCTTCTCTATTCACTCAGGTGGTAAGCACACACTCCTTCATGGAAATTAAAAGGTGGGGTTGGTTTGTATTTTGCCTTCTAGGGGAAATAAATCTTTGAGGGAAAGATCTTGAAGAAAATCTTGACACTATTACACGACCTACATATCCCTAAATACTCCAAATTTTCAGCACAGAAAAGCAAAACCCTCCGTTGATAAAAAAGTGTGACATGGGTTTTTAATATAACCTCATGTTTTGGGGGTCTTCAGCTTCTATGAGTTCAGGATTGGAAAAGTTGGTTATCATATACCCAGATCTCTTAAGATCATGCATTTTTAATAAAGAGGAGGAAGAAAGTAATGATATCCTCACTGGGCAGGCATAGCCAATATAAGCAGCACACGAAAGGTCGCAAGAGGCAATCAGTACACAACACAACCCCAGATTTTCAGAATACTTTTGTAGCACTTTCTGAAAAAATTACCCTCTTCCTTTGCATTAAAAAAAAAAAAGAAAAAAGAAAATCACTGCGATGACTTGGTGTGGATTCTCTTAATTGAAGCCACTGCCAGACAGGAAGGAAAAACAAAACCTGCCCTGGAAAGAACCTGCTGTGCAACCCCATTCGGAAGGGCAGAGAGGTGTCATCTCTGCACACAAGCTGAATCCCCAGGTATGAAACAGAGGCAACAAAGACAGGCAGCCGTTAGAAATGTCCCAGGTGATCCTCACGGAGTCAGTAGGTTCATTTACCTCACCATTTCATACTCCTGGTATGGAATATTATTTACTCTTTCATAACACAGACTATAGCAGACTTCTGGAAAGCTCCCTTAAGCGTAATACAAATCAGGTTCTAAGATGTGCTTTAACACTTTCACAAGCCAGTATTTCTTATTTCTGATCCTGTAAAAATTACCAGCTGAGAAGTCCTCTTGATCCTGATCAGGATTTTGAGATGCCAAGATGTATAAGAATGGGTAACTTTGGATACACAGGTTGTTACTAGTTTGAGCCCAATCATTTAACCCAGATGGTCTGGAAAGGAAGGGTCACTGTTCAACAGTTACAGCAAAAGTGGAAGATCTGGAGAATTACATTTTTCTGCCCTGCTCTGCTTCAGCTGAGTGTCTTTTTTTTCTCTCCAATTCCTTCAGTGGTCAGGTGAAACAGGGACAATACCGCACATCATATAGAAGATGCAACAAAACACATGCAACCCTTTCTGCACTTTGTGTAAGTGCTATTGATGTGTTCACTTGTTCACACTGCACCAAGCAGGCCTAACCTTGTATTGTTATATTGAGGGGAATGAGAAAAAATTCCTCCAGAGCAGGTCAAGTCTATGATTGACTGACAGTCATTGCTTTCCGTTTCTGAGAGCATGGCACACATCTCTGGCTGGTACACCCTGTTGATTTTTAACCACCTCTGTTCTGCCTCACCAATTTTCTGCCTTGCTGGGCTCCAGCTAGAGCTACCCACACAGAGCAGCCAGAGCACAGGGAGCTTCCAAGGCACAACAGACATTAGGATCATGAAGGCACAAAACCTGATTCTCACCTGTTTGAGCTCAATCCTCCTTCCTCTTACTGTGAAGATGCCGAAGCAAGATCATGCCCAAAGTCAGCTGAAACTGAATTGCTGCAAAGCAAGCTCTGCTGAGGGGAAATGGTTTTCATCAGTTTTTTGAGCTAGAAAGGACCAGAAGACCACCTAGTCTGATCTCCTGCATGAGAAAGACTGCTGCAGAAAATAGTTGCTGGGAAAAGGCACCTCCTTCTAACCTGGCAGTGAGGTACCAGCAGGCCAGCACAGGTCCAAGATCAGTCACTCCAGCCCCTGACTGGGAAGAAAAAGGGGTGTTCACAATATGGCCAACACTCACTTTCTTTCCTCACAATAAAATAATCTGGCTCAGGTTGCCCTTGAAATCCATTTTATGAAGTTGCATTTCCCCAAGGCAACCAAGCCTCTAAATCCTTGAAATTCCCTCCTCTCCTCTCTCCAACACTTCTGCCCAGGGAGAGAAGGCTTAAGACTTGCCTGCCAGTTTCTTTACTCTTTGCAATCTCTTTTTTCCCCTGGTTCCTCAGGCTAGCTAATTCTCCCAGGTTTAAGGTCCAGGGTTCATGAGATGGCCTTCAACATTTTCTCTCCCTAAGGTAAAGCTTAAATCACCAAACAGAGACTAGGTAATAAGGGAGTAGATGAGCCATTAAAGACTATGACTTACCTGGACTAGGCTGCAGCTATTAAGAACCCTTAAACTATTGTTAAGAACCCTTAACAATGTTCCCTGAAAGTTCTACATTCCCTCCCTTTCCTTTGTACTCACCTTCCATACATCGCGGTGGTGAGCCCTTGCAGCAGAACAGCCCAGTGACACCATAACACAAGCCCATGCTCCCTGCACAAGCTATGTACATTACAAGCCAAGGTCTGAAGGAAGAGGGAGCAGCCTCCATGACCCACCTGTCTCACCCCACTCAGAGGAGAAGCAAACGGACACACAAGACCCTGGAGAAAGTAGGCAGAGCTTTGGACCCTGATCCAGCTGATGAGCTGTTAAGTTGATTTGCCATAAGCGCTGTGCTCCCTCACAGAGAAACAACACAGAAATGAGATATATTTAGTCACAGGGTATAGAAGAAAGGAAAGATCAGGTAGGAGCATGAGAGTGCTTCAAGGCTGAAAGACAAATCACAATTGTGAGGCTCAGCCAAATCTCTGATGGAAGGATCAAGGCACAAATTTGGAGACAGAGCCAATGAGTTTGCAAGCTTCCCAGCTCCAGTTCCGCATGATTGAACTCCTGCAGTTCTGCAAGGAGCACCAGATCTGCTTCACTGCCAAACAGTAAAACATACATAAAGATCTTACCTAAATGTTAAAAACTATAGCAAATTGCAACTGCAAAATGCTACTGCTAACTCAAGGTGAGAGTCCAGGTCCTACTTATTTCACAGTAGGTATTTCCTAATGCCTTTGAGACCTAAACCATACAGCTTATTTGACATCTAATTGAACAACAGAGCTCTATCCCCTGACAGAGCACAGGAATCCAGCAAAGACAAGTGATACCCAAGAGCTACTACACCCTCTCCACAGCCAATTTGAGGAACAGTGCACTACTCCTCTATGCTTTCCCTTTTGTGATAGGAGAGCTAATTATAGTTTCCAATACCCTCACAACCTTTTGAGAACCTCAGGAGAGAAGTGCTATACAAGAGCAGTGTCACTACTTACAATGAATCTGCTGGTTGCATATGGTGATAGCAGGCAAAATAACTCCCAGGTGGAGCAACAGAGAGAGCAGCTGGAGTAAGGTCAGGACTGGAACAAATAGGCAGGGCACTCCCCAATTTTTTTAGCTAGCAACAATTAGCTGACTCTGGTCCCATTTAATTTGGGGCTGCATCAACACCTACTTAGCTCTGAAGTACAAACTGCCCCATCAAGCAGGGACTAAGTCAACTGTTCCCATGTATGCCTTTGATACTGTGATACCAGTAGCCTCCTTTCCATTCTGTACAGCAAATAGGGAAAATAATTGTTGATCCCAAAGAAGGTAGTATAGGGGATGGAAGAAACCAGTGTCCTATGTCAGTAAATAAACTAGTGCATGAAGAGCAAACTGATAGTCTGCAACTAGACCTGGCACAAGCAGGTAGCCTTACTGGCCACTGGGACACGCAGCTAATTTGACCTGGTTTTGTGTATAAGAGTGAGGGCATTCACCAGGTTTGGCATGCTTTGCTAGAATGGGTGCTGCACAAGGGGCCACGCTGAACCCATGGGGGGGGGGATATGGTGGCCCATGACCACGCTGAAATCAGCTGAATTAAGTGCAAGAAATATGATAACCATGGGAGGGAGCTCTTAATTTATTACTGTCTCAGACACGGGGCGGGGGGGGGGGGGGGGGGGGGGGGTATACAGCCATCCGT
>NW_010528245.1:41256-50958 GCF_000687285.1 Phaethon lepturus
GGTGAGGGTGTCTACAGCCCTCAGTGAGAGGTAAAAGTAGTTTGCAAAGGAAAAGTGAAACAGCATTTAACAGTAACAGCCTGATCTCTGAAATTGCAAAGAACAAAATGAATGCTAACTTGAGGGGGAAGGGAAGGAATTTTCCCATCCCCTCTTGCCTCCCACATTGCATCACTCACTGCAGTGAGCTCAAGTGAATAATATAGACTGATGCATTTATCTAACACATGCTTTCATACTCATAGTCATTATGAAGGGGAAAAACCCAGAGAACGAATAAACCTCAAGGACTCTCTTTTAGAAAGTTCAGAGTGGAACATTTTAAAGAGTGGGTGTTTGCTGCAGGCCCCTGTGAGCTGAGCTCTTTTCTCCTTGCCCCTCTCATTTAAGCCTTCACCTGCACAGTGACTCTCCTGCTGTTATGGTCTCACTGAGCAAATGACTAAGGAAATATAAAATCCAGCTGAAAGGAAAACACTTCTTCTCAGGCTGTATCCGTTTAAGGGTACAGCTGCATGAGCACCAAGTTTTCATTTCACAGGGCAGATGAGGATCAAGTGCTGTGATGAGTTTTAAGAAATTCTGTAACATTCCGTGGAACAGGATGTGGCCCAAAATTGTTAGATTATAGTAACCAGTGTGAAGCAAGGCAATGTACCTCACCAGTGGTGTGGTTAGAAAGTGTGACAGTTCTTCATCTGAGAGATGAAGTAGAAAAGTACCTATTCCAGAGGCTATTACAATGCTCTTTGATGGAAAAAAAATATATCCTCATTGAAAAAAAAAAAATCCATGGATTTGTCTTGCAAAGATTCTGGAATGATCTCTTCCTACCTTCTCTAGTTTTTTTTTTTTCCTGGAAATCATAGTGGTTAACATCATAACTGCAAATTAAAATTTGTCAAATTTGTTAAACTCCGTCATAGGATCTCATGAAGGTTTGGTTATTAAAAATGCTTGCAAGTATAATTATTGTTTTAAACAAATGCAGTCATTAGAAATCAGCTATGTGGGGAAAAAACAGAAGAAATAAATCCCAAGGATTCCCTTTTGGAAAGTTCAAGAAGATGACGTTTTCAAAAAAGGAATTTTGCATTATTCATCTGTCTTCCCTCAATTTTTTATTTTTGTTTAATCCACTGGCCAATTTCAACCAATTGCTAAACAAAGGGCAGGAATCCCTACAAATTTTCCAAAACCTAGTGTCTGAACAGGAGAAATACTCAACACGGTGCCTCCGCTATGGGAAAAAGCCAGCAGAATAGGGGTATTTGATGCAGTAGGTCTGTCAGCACATGTGAACTAGACAGCCACAAGCATATGGAGAGCATGCACCGTTTTCTTTGGCACGTGAAAACACCTGATTAAGAGTTAGAATAATTCTTGGGTGGAGGCAAGAGAAGTTAGCAGATAAAGGACTGAAAGTTGAATCCAGGCTTACTGGTTCTCTTTATTGCTCTGCTGCCTGGAACCTGCTGCTCTATTTGCAATACTCCTTTACGCAGCCCCCACTCCAAACGTGCATTAAAATAGATATGACTGCAGAAGTACATAATGGCAGTGATAAGAAAAAGTCTGTGTACTTGCAAATAATAGCATATGCACAAGAGATGATAGTGAGGCATACAAATACCACTGATGTGTGTTCTTATACCAGTAACTCCCTTTTTCCCCTAACAATCTTAGCTCTTCAACATATTCCCTGTGATGACTGTCATGGAGCAAAGGAATCCAAACACATACAGATTGGCCAAAGGGCTTTCTCCAAAGCATGAGATACAGTCAAGGAAACTGTCCCCACTGAGAAAACATAAGCATCTGAGCTTCTTCAGTTTTCTGATGAAAGCTCAGGTTTACCGAGAAGCAACATATTGGTTCAGCTCCATCTCCAGTGTCTACAGGCACTAACTATCCATGGTTAACCAAGAAGTATATTTATATCTACACAATAGGCTTGATTCTTCTCCTGAAGACTAACAGAGTGAGTCTTGGTTCCCACATCCTTGATTCTACAGATATGGCACAGGACGAAGTGCAAAATCCGCATTCTCTGTTTTACGTGAGAGCGGAGGAAGACAAAGCAGAAAAATAGTAACAACAACAAAAAAAACCCACAACAAAAAACCAAGGAAGAAATAAACAACAGGATGGACTGAGAATATTCTACAAATTCCCAAAAGGTATTTGGCTTCTGCTTCAGCATGTACAATATTTAGATACCTTCACAGAATTGAGCTATAGTCACCTCTGTGATTCTCTGCACTGCAGAGTGTTTAGGTCGGTTCCCAGTACACATCTCACATAGAACCAAAACACACAAGACTAAGATTATAAAGATGAGGATCAGAGTCTTCCTCTTGTAAACTCTTGGGTGACTGTATAACTGCTCATTGAAAAAAAACAAACCAAAACAACATTGCCCCAAAAAAAGACCAAAGACCTCTGCTTCATGTCGAGCCAGCTTAAAACATCAGTAAAACAGATGCATGCCTGCATACAGCTGCCTGTAGAGTTGACTACAGAGCATAGAGTTGCCTTTCTATGTTTGGTTCAAGGTCGCTTTCAAACCAATTTATTCTCAGCCTAATTTTACATATCTGAATGCTTCAAGCTGGATGACTGAAAAAAAGATTTTGATACAACTAACTTATTTAAGAGCACATGATACATCAAGGGAGCGGCATGTTAGCAGGACCAGGGAAAAGCTGACAGGGAAAAGCTGGCGGTATCGTAATGGAAACAGATGGTCTACAAGCAAAAAATCCATTGTGATTAAGAGAAAATATTGTTAATAGGGTAACATTTCTAAAGGAGGAGTTCTGCCAAAACCAGCACAAAACAGAGTAGTTATTAAGAATGTGATTTAAGTGATCAAATTAGATTTAAAGTCATTGTCTCTCAGCTGCAATGTGAGCACCAAGTATGTGTTTGTTTCTACCTCATTACAATATGAATGAAAAAGGCTGAACATAAACTGCCATTTCAGGTACCTATGACATCAGCATGAAATCTGCAGAGCAAAAGTGATGAAAGGCAAAGGAAGAAGGGGGGAAGGAAAGTCATGTAAATATTACAGCTGGATGTCACTTGCTGGCAATTCCTAAGCCAGTGCTTCAACTGTTAAAAAACAATGCAAAACCAAAATACATTAGCGCCAGAATTATCCCACCTAACTTTGCTCACTTACTGTGTCTGGCGTAAGATACATGCATATATCACTTCTGTAGATAATAGAGACAAACATGTATCTCCTGAGGGTGATATCTCCCACCCTAAAAACAGTTGTCAGAGATACAGATGTGTCTAAGCTGAGGTTCTTAGGTGCCCACTTAAAGTCACCAAATGCCCTGATTTAGTCTTCAAAAGTGATAGTGACCTGCTGGCACGTCTTCAAGTTCAAGGGGCTGCTGAACATTCACGAAAGACACTCATTTCTAGGAGTGCGTCTTGGCCTCTCTTTTTTGAACACTAACTACAGTAAGAGAAGAGGCAATACTTCAGGCTCTTTAGCCTGATTAGGCCCAACACTCTGCTCACTGCCTATTTCTTTTCCTTCAGCAGGGTGGCTGACATGAAACAGAGTATATACAACAATTATTTCACTAAAAATTTCTTGGCCTTGCTAAAAATTAAGAAAACTATTGCATTCAGCAGCTGGTTAGGAGCTGTGCTCTTAGAGCAGGCCCTGGCTTTGCCTCCTGCTGTGTGTGGGCAGCCTCACGTCTCCCCTCACCTCCCTGTGCCCCAGCCGCTGTACTGGTAAAACGGAGGCAGGCTGCTCTGCATGAATGGGGCTGAAGGGCTTAGGAAAGCCCCCAAACTCCTCAAGCAGGAGCTTGCTCTTGCCGTCCTCTCCCAGGGCTGTGCGTCCCAGCCTCTCCCCACATCGTACAGGAAGCCTAGGAGACTAGCTCAAAGCCTGTGGTTCTCTGCACATAAGCAGGCTCCAAAGGTTAAATACTGATACATCTACACATCCACATCTGCAATATCCACTGTCTGCGCCTGCCTCCTCTCAGCAAAGAGTGCGTGTGTGAAACACGAGGTGTGGAGGGAGGAGAAGGGGGAGCTCTCATGGCGCACACAAGGCGTAGTCTCTCATTGGCGTAGTCAAGGGTTTGGGAAGCATCGCGGTGAAGTTAGTAATCATTATCCACAATTCAGACTTTACAAACTATTAGATAACTCCATAATCATCCCATCCATTTCGTCTGTGGATGTATCACAAGCTGCAAGTGATCCTTTTACTCCAGAATGCTTTGAAAGCAGCCTGTGATGAGCGAGCCGGACAAGAGGCAGTCAAGCCCCAGGACAAGTATCATTAGCGTTCAACTTACCCAGACCTGAGAAGCAGTAATAATAAAGTACTTTGGGCCCTTGTTAGCTGCCTTTTTAATATGACTTACGCACAAGAAAACAGAAAGACTATACATCTGATCACCATGCACTAAGCTTTTGCCACAGCACAGAGGCAGTGCACACTGGTGTTAGAGTACGTGCAAAATGAGCCTCATACAACGTTAGGACATCAGAGATCACCAAATATCCACAGGCAGGGCTGTGGAACTCCAGCCCACAAAACTGTTCTACAAAACACAGACTTCACTGGACATAAACCAGCTACACAGAACAGCAGCCTGGAAGGCCACAGTTAATGAGAACTACAAAGAGGGGGGAAAACTTGCCACAGGATAATTTTTCCATCCCACCTTAAGAACGGTGGAAAACCAAAGAAGCAACAGGCTTTCTAACGACACCTCACGGATGAATCTACAACCTGCAGCAGCTTTTGTGGGAAGGACTGACTTTCTGAGCTGGGTCATGCTCAACACAGCTGGTGACCCTTCCTCTCAAAGCTGGAGACAAGTGAGTATACACATATGCCTACATACCGTATCAGTGGGCGGAAGTGGGGGAGCATCTCCTCTCTTAATGGAGAGAAAACTTTGCTCTACCATCAATGACAAAGTTGCCATCTTGCATCTCAAAGCTGACAAGTACCAAAAAGAATAGAGTATCTCATTCAAGGAGCGATTTCAGGTTTTTGTTTCAGCAAAACACCAGGCTGCTACACTGCTTGGACACAAATTTAACGCTGCTGTATGGTTACTGGTTATGGCCAGTATGGTTACTCCCCCGTGTGGCATCAGGCGTGTCCTTTAGGAGCTTTAGTTGAAGCTTTGGCTTCCATTTCGTTGCAACTTCATTAGTGTTGCAGGTGGGTTTAGCAGACGTTCAAATAAAGCAGCAAGTACCTTACACCTGCTTAGTGTCTACCTTTGCCATTGCTTAAACGAAAAGGAACAAAGAATGAGCATGTATATACAAGTAAACCAAGAAGCGTGTTCGCTACCTGCATGACCTACAGGCTGCTCCTGAGGTTATGGACCAGCCATTACAGCCTAGGAATCAAGTATTTGAGCTCAGTTCTTAGCTTGATCTTAATTTGCTTGAGGAATCTTGGGGAATTGACTTCCACATGCTGCGTTTCCCCATGCAAAGCAACTTACATTAATGTTATCACGAATCTAGAAAACTGGAAGTAACCAGCTGAGGCGAGGCCTGGGGGTAAGAGCAGTGGAAACTTCAGACTTGCATGAATGGACACTTGCTCCGGGCTTTGCACTGATGGTTATTCTACACCACTGCCTCACAAGCTCATGCATCAGGCAGCCCGGTGCTTACCTACTCACACCAGGTCGAGATGGGAGTCTGTGGGCCTCGCAAGGCACGGCGTTTTCTACCGGGCACAGAAGTGCTGCAGAGCCTAAAGCACGTGAGGAGATTTCTGCTCAGGGGCTCTGGACAATGGTGCTCAGGTGCTGCTTCGCGTGTGGCCTGGAGGTCCACACCGCTGGCATGTAGCAATGCTGTCCAGTAACTCAGACCACCTTACCACAACATAGAAATGACACCTAAAACCAGGTAATAGAACTAGCACAGGCCTCAAAAAAAGGACACTTTTGATAGACATGCAATTGGAACAAGTTAACATACCTGCTATCAACACCATGTTTACATGGAAGTGCAATGAATTTTTTCTTCTTTCCTATAAATTGTGCCTCTCTGATTGTCTGGTTACTTGCTTGGGCTCCATTCTTTATACTAGAGAGACCACACCACAAAAAAAACCAAAACATATATACACTTTATAAACTTTTATTTCTCTTTGAAACCATTGTATTTTAGTTACACTTAACTGGCAGGAGGGCTACTAGAGCTGGCTCTGTATGTAAAAGTGCGTTCACTCTTCTTTCTCCCAGCACATAGTGGTATCAGCTTTGGCCATATCAAATCATGGAGAAAACAGATGAGTTTTGACAAGCTCCACCACACACAGGAAACAGGAGTGATACCCCTCCAAAACTAAGCATTAAAGTGACCAGCAATCTACAGCCACTATGGAAAAAGCCAAGGCGTTCCTGTTTCCATCATCCTTTAGCTCAGTTACCCTTTTAAGTGGTCCACTGGTCCAAGAGGTAACTCTGAATGTTACTCTCTGCCTCTATGGTGTGGTTTTCCTACAGCTCTCTAAACTGAGGTGTGAAAGGACAGGAACATTTATTAAAGGTTTCCACTACATAACAAGAGCTCTCACTTTTTGCAACTTGAAATAAACCCTACTCTCAACACAAAAGCAAGTGCAACCACAGAAGGGTTTGAGCAGGAAAAGCTTTCACAGGGGGGCTAGTGAAGGATGGGTGGGGGAAAGGAGGTGGTTCTCTGTCACTAGAAGAAGTATTGCCACTCAATTTTTTCCACTTATAGTCAGCCCCACCATGACGCCCCAAAAGTGAACACAAGAACTGACCACTGAATGACAATATATAAACTCTGTGAAAGGGGGTTGACAATAGCCACTTTCTTCTCTGCCTTGACAAAGAAGCCACCAGCAATGAAACTCCATGCTGCAGCTATTCTCATCATTTTCTGGCTTGGCATCTTCACTGTGCACATGGTGAAAGGTAAGTTTACAACCCAAGAGGAAGACAGGAATTGCTCTACATTGCACCAGCGGTCTGATGAGCAGGATTCATTCTCTGCCAGAGCTGATTCATAAGATAAAATTCACAAGAAATCCAGATCAGAACCGCATGAAAGGCAGCTTTATGGGAGATTTAATCTGATGTCCTGTCAATTAGTGGTTGGCTTCTGCCTTAATGCAAGGAGAGTTTCTGTGCCTTTGAACACTTAAAGGGTTTCTGTGCATTATTGTCTCTCTTAAAATCATGAAATCTTGAAGACACAATGTCTTTTAATCTCACTGATGCCATAGAGCAATGAGTTCTATAGGTTAATAATATTTTATGAAATATATTTCTTGAATAAGATGTATTTTTTCTTTTTGTAGATATACTATTTTTATATATATTTTATTACTTTTATTTGTCTTTCTCTAACTACATAGCCTTAATCCCTCTAATGCCCCTATTTTATAAAGTTCTTCAAGTTCTGTACCCCATATTGCCTATTGGCTTGTTTCTAGCCAAACATTTTGCTATAGACAGGCAAACTATGAACAAAAACTGCACAGGAGAGCAACGTATTTACACAATGTCTTCTCTCTCTTTCTGACTTCATACAAGTTGACATCTTGTTTGAGACCATTTATGAGCACTGAGATGCATCATGTTTATTAGCCATGCTTTAAGTAAGTTTGCTTACAGTGATGTTAGGTCTGTGACGTTTGTATTAGGTTACATGTATCATGCGAAAACAAACATACACACAAAAGCACGTCGTCTTATACACAGATTCATGCAGACAAACACATAAAAATCACAGAAAACACTCATATGAAAGCCATAGGCAAACCCACAAAAATATGCGAAGAGAAACATACAGAAAAGGCATCTTTACAAAACCACACCAAAACCAAACTGAGACTTGCTAAGCATTCACAAAATTATGTAGCTACATGCTGCGTATGTTGACATAGTGCACTTAGAGCCAGATCGTCGATTAACGCTAGTGCTTTCATCTCAGCAACATGTGGCTTCATATTGCAGACTGCCAGTTCGTAATGTCATTCTCCAGGTTGTATAATTTGCCATAAATATCACCAAGACTGAAAAAGCACACAGAGGTGGTGTGCAAGGGATAGAAAAAGGGTTAGAAAGAAGAATTATAAAGAAAAAAAACCCCAAAACACCACCAGAAAAAAGGGTAGTTGTAGGCGCAGAGCAGTTTGGTTTTGTTCCCAGGCTTAGAGAAGCTCTGCTAGTATCCCTGCATGCATTCCTGGAGATGGTTTAGTAGAAAGAGAATTTCCAGGACTAGTAAGGATTGCTTGACTATCTTTGAGCTCGTTAATGCCACATTTTGAAAACCAATCTGAGTGAGGCAGTAAGATATTTATTTGTAATGAATCACCAAAAAATACATTGCGTTACTCGTGACTAAAGAAAGATCAGGAGAGATACTCCTTCAGGCAAACAAAATCTCAAGAATTTGCAACTCTGCCAGTATCCATGAACTGGCTATGCTACAGCTTCTCCAAAGGCTGATGTGTGTTTGCCTCAGCTATTCCAATTACTTCAAAAAAAGAAAAGACCACAGATAATGACATTATGTGAAGCAAGTTTTATATTTAGCAAGATGTATCTGAACAGCTCTTGGACTTTCCTCAAGCCAGTTTCTCTATACATTCTTCAAAAAGAAACCTCAGAATACAGCAGTGTTTTGTTTGCCCCCCTCATGCCTTCCCAAACCTTTGACAGGTGGGGGAAAAGCAGAAATTAGCAAGCAGGGGCTTCCATGTATACGTATACTCCACCTCACTTAAACGAGCTCCCATTTTCAGTTATCATCATGTAAGGTAGCAACTGCCCAGAGAATTTTACACTGATATCTTGATCTTCTTTATTAATCACCAGTGCATTTCCCTGAAATGTATGAAAATGTTGGAGGAAAGAGAGGATTAAGTAGCACTCCATTGCCTATGAGATCAGACTTCTAGCAAGAGTATGCAAGTATTTAGTCTTCTGGCAGACATACCTCCCTTCCTTTCAACAATTTTTTTTTAATGCTAGTTTTGAATGTCCAGTGCAAGACAAGTAGCCCTGCTTTCCTTTCTTTCACTTGGAAAGTAGGGGGAATTACTGATCCACATCCAAATGACATTTAGAAATCCTCCCAGGAAAGGTGCTGGTTCTAAGTGCTACTCCATATGGACACTGATTTGCAATGATGCAGACCTAATTATGAATGATGGCAAATGCCTTTTCTGCTATGGAAGCAGTGACTCCATAGGGGCAGAATGATTATAATATTGTTCAGGAGACGGGTGAAGATTATTATCTTAACTGAAATAGCAGTAACACTTTAGAGATGGTAGGATGCATCGCAAAAGATACCCTAAGCTCTCTTGTATAACTGGTATTCTGGCTGTACTTCTCAAGAGACACCCACATTCTGACCACAACTGGAAATCTGCTGGAATTCATAATTTATTAAGTAATGAAGGCGAAATATGAATATAGTATTGACTGCCTTTGTCATCTATTTTTCCTCTTCCAGGGAGCGTTGGAAGTCAGCCCATGCGCAAACTCAGTTGTGTAAGCCTGTCTACACAGCAACTGAACATCCGAAATCTTGTCAGCTATGAAAAGCAACAAATTCCAGTAAACGCCATCATGTAAGTATCCAGTGCGCAGTTCACCTTCAGACTCGCCTACGCAAACAAGCTACTGTCGGAAAGGG
>NW_010528245.1:50989-57949 GCF_000687285.1 Phaethon lepturus
ATCAGAAGATACTTCATGGCCCCGCTCACTAAATCTGGCTAGTTCAGGTCACCTTTCCAGTCCCCTCATGAAGCAGACACCTGGCAGCTGAGGGAGCGAGGGGAGAGGGTGGGCCTCAGGGAGCTGGGAGATGTATGCTGCTAAGAAATGCTGGCAGATATCTCACTGAACAGCCAGATCTTTTGTGCCCAGAAAGTGGGGAAAAATCTCAACGAGTTGTCAGGCTGGAGCAGTCAGGAGCCCAGTGCACTGAATTGAGCCAAGGGCAAAGATCATGTGGAAGAGTTTGGGGTAACTCTGACTCCTGCTAGGAGCTGTATTTGGTCTTCTGATCCCATAAGCATGCGTTTTTATCAAATCTGGAATCTACTCCTAGGAGGTAAACGTGCGTCATGATTTCATATAAAGTCACAGAATACCAGGTATGCTCCTTTTTTTAAATGTCACTATATGTGCACATGACTCTGTATGTTACATGCATACCTATGCCATAAATAGGGAACTAATGTTGCTAAGTGCTGTTATTCCAACTAAAAGCTACAAACTCTGGCATGTGATATGGTATTACCACATTGTTCCTCATATTCTGCATAAAAAACAAGAACAGTAAACCTGGGTTTGGAGATGGGAATTTAATGGCCGCCTGGTTGGCTTGCTTTCTTCCTATAGGTTTATCACCACAAAAGGTATCAAGATCTGTGTAAGCCCTGATCAGAAATGGGTGCAGGCTGCTGTAAAGAAAATAGACCAAAAACGTACCACCAAAGGCAAATAATCCTGCCCTAGGCAAGCATCTAAGGCCAGCTAAATGGAGTCATCATCAGTGCTGCACATAACACGGAAGAAAGCCTTGGTATCTGCTTTTAATTCCTATTTATTAATTGGCAATAAAAATCTCTGAACAAACCAACCTCACAGAATCTGTTCATCACTGGTTGAACATCTGCTGACTTCTTTGCTTTTTAGCTGGACTTTGTTACACTGTTTATTTTCTAAAATGCGTGCTAGTATTTATTTACAACTGAATGTAGACATCTTCTCATCCTTGCTGTCCTGACCAATATGGCATTTAAGGGTGAATGGCAGATAGTTTCACATTCTGTAGGGAAGAAGATGACCTCCCACAGAACTGGATGAGTGTAGACCTCCATCCTGATGGAGGTCAGAATGTTCTGCATTGAGTGCTGGTTTTCAGAAGGTGCTATATAATTTTAATGGTTAGCCATACCTATATAATCTATAAGTAAGCTAATCTCATGCTTCAGGCTCTCACCTGATCAGTGCAATATTCAGAAGATCCTTGGGCCTCCGATTTTTGTACACAGTATTGCACTATTAGTACAGTCCACGATGATGTATGGATACTCTTACCAAGGGATGACCTGGAGTAATTCAGTGTAACTCTATGAATGTAACCCTATTCAGCCTTGTACTGGGAAGGACTTATCCTACCCACTGACCTCTGTGAAGTTACTTCAGTTTTACCCTCATATGAGACAAACCTGAAACAATTGTTTTACTTTTTCCTTTGCTTGTCTCTGAATAAGCAAGAACAAACTATGTCTGGAATCTGTATTTCACAAACTCATAGGAACTCCCTGCCCTACAGAACTATGTATATGTAAATGTCTTATATTTTTAAAATTGATAAAATTCTACTAACAGAAGGTTTTGCATTTCAATAAAGCTACTATAAACCTGGAATCAAATGGTACGTTTGTCTGCTTGTATGTAATGCAGATGGAGGCTGGTAAAAAGGGTACCAAAATGACAGCACAAATCTGAGAACTTTTGGGCAAGCCAGCTATTGCTGACACTACTGCCAACTCATGACTCGTATTGTTCAAAAGCAATCTGATTCTGAGCTTTCTACACTATATTTCAGCTGTAAAGACCGTATTTCAGACAATACCCTTCAAAAGTTCAAGTACTTAAAAGTCAGACTTCATACAACGCCAGGATGATCCCCATGTTATCAGAAGCAGACATGGAAGAGCTCTGGGCAGAGAGAGAAAACACTGGTGTTTGAGGAGCTTGAGGGGTGAAGGAGAAGTATAGGCAGAGGGGCTCCAGCAATAAACTTGCTCTCATACTACCACATGCACGTAGCCTGCACTGCTGCTAAATAGAGCTTTTCATCACAAATAACCTCTTAGTGATACATATGAAACTACAGCACTTCCAAACTACACTTATAGAAATAAGATCATGTTACTCTAAAAGCCAGTCTTTACAGTTCCCTGCTCTGGTCAAGTCTGCAGACAGAATTTGTCTCCCATGGCTCACCTTTTGTCATACCTCAGTCCTGTGTAGGGAAATGCATTCAGTTTTCACTATCCAGGACAGGTATTAAAGCTGTGCTACTGCTCAGGCAGGGAAGAGAAGGATGACCATATGTGTCACACTACAGAACAGAGCCAAGGCAGGCTACTGAGCCTCCATTATACGGAGTGATGCTGTCTTACTGAAGTTCTTGCTGCCAACTACACTAGAAAAAAAAATGGTTGTTGCTACAAACTTTTTAAGAAGAGCTTTACAGGTAGAAAGAAATGTTGAGGTAAGATGTGTCTAGAGTACGGCAATATATAGACTGGTGTTGATTCATTTCGAATAGCCGACCTCAAGGCCCCAGTCCCGCATATTACAGACTAAAGAAACACTTCTGTTCCCTTCAGCATCATCAGCCTATCACCAGGCTATAAAACCAGGTCACCTGTAAAAGCATTTTTGTGATAAGCTCTCTCAGATGAATACCATCAGCTTCCACTGATCAGATTCATCCAGGACCATAACTAACTAACATGATTTCAGCAGGCAGAATGTTAATGCCTTTGCTCATACTCAGTAATATCTTATCCTGGAATTAATCTTGCTGAAGTGAATATATTTTTTTTTAATTAGGCCTATCACAACCTGAGGATATATTAATTAACCATTACACAGCAATTAATACTTTATATCTGCTCATCCTCATCACAGTTCATAGCATCATTATTAAAAATTTTTTCAGAGTGAATCATCCTACTTAATAATTACATCTTGTTTGTAATACCTTGCAAGATCTGTAATGATCCTTGTGTACTTCTTGGGACTTAATTACTATGGGTTATGAGTGCTCTCAACATCTCTTCCTACTCAGCCATTAAACTCCAGGAACTTCCCTGTCATTCCCTAACCATTCCTTACCCCCGTCCTTTCTGTGGTCCCAGTTGTGTGCTATTTTTGTGATCTCTAGCTGTGTATAATCTGGAAGCTTATCTGTAATGGCACTGCTCCTGCCTAGCACTTTTCCCTGAGGCTCTCAAAATGCTTTAGAAAGAATGGAAAATATAATTAAATCTCCTTTTCACACACACATGAAAGGAAAGTGCAAATGAAGAACTAGAGTGCTGCTGTTGTGTTGGAGGCAAGTAAGAACCATAGTCTCGGTCTCTTCAACATCCTTAGGAAACATCTTGCTTATAAAAACAGGAAGTTAGCCTCCAAGGTACATTTGAAGGTCTGGGGCTGTGGTTGCACTGATGTTCTCCTTGTACCTAGCTGCTCACCATTTCTTCTCCAAGTGAGGTAGTGAGCAGGGAGCTCACAGTGACTGCTTCCCTTCCTGCTCATCCTCTGCTAGATTGCAGCCTGTAATATGAACACTGATTTCCTTTGAATCCTTTTGAGAGATCTGTGCATCACTTTGCCAGAAAGGACCCTCCAAATACACACGGCAAACCAGGGAGCAGCAATATTTGAAAGAAGTCAATCATTTCTCGTGTCGCACACCGCTCACACAATTTCCAAAGGGACTCAAGAGATGCACTGTGTTCAGATCTTTAGCACAGGAGAAAGACAGCAGACAAACCCTCACCATGTGTAAGTATTCACAGCTTCACTAACTTCAACAGAGGCAAACAGGACAACTACCCACCCATTTGGGCATCCTGGCTTTTTGCATGAAAAAAGCATACTTCCTGGGCAATGACTTCACATAGCTGCAGCTGTATTCTTTTAACTGCTTATTTATAATTAAGGAACTAGAAAGTTAACAGGTCCAAGTTAACTCCAACAGGTCCATGTCTTTCCTGTGCCAAGGGCTCCAGAGCTGGATGCAGGACTGCAGGTGGGGTCTCACCAGAGCGGAGTAGAGGCGCAGAGTAGAAGCGCAGAATCCCCTCCCTCGACCTGCTGGCCACACTTCTTTGGATGCAGCCCAGGATACAGTTGGACTTCTGGGCCGCAAGCACACACATTGCCGGCTCATTTCCAGCTTTTCCTCCACCAGTCCCCCCAAGTCCTTCTCGGCAGGGCTGGCTCAATCCCTCCATCCCCCAGCCTGTATTGATACTGGGGGTTGCCCCGACCCAGGTGCAGGACCCTGCACTTGGCCTTGTTGAACCTCATGAGGTTCACACGGGCCCATTCCTTGAGCTTGTCCAGGTCCATCTGGACGGCATCCCATCCCTCAGGTTGATGACTCAACCCAAATTATTGATGTTTGCCACAGAAGATGCTAATTAAAATTTTCTGTCAAGCCAGTGCAGAAGAAGGTGAGGAGAAAGGCAGGGGGGGAACAAATAGGAGAGGAGTGACAGGGAGTTGTTTCAGGAGAAAGTGGTATGAGGTAGCTGCCATTAAGTCCTTAATAGTCACCATCACAGCAGCTCACTTGCTCCCTTGAGTTATCATCTCTGCTCTGTGAAATATGCACCAGGGTAAGTTTCACATCACCTTGGGGAAACAGAAGCTTAAAAGACATGCCATAAACCCGGAAGCCCCAAGCTTAGGTAAAGAAGTGTTTGTTGTAAGAGTAAGCACTAGGACTTGGAGTCTTCCTCCCCAAAAGATTGGCACTGGAGAAAGTGACAGTTAAGGGGGCTTACATCTGTGTGCATTCATGTGTTTCTGCACGCATATGAATACATGCGCAAGGCAAGGCTTCTGTAAGCTTTTCAGAAGGGAAAATACCTGCTTGTTTCCTATCATCTGCTGCCTAATGTCCACCATGGTGGCAGCTCCAACGTGCCCACTGCTCCAGGACCATTAAAGAATTACCCTGGTATTCCCCATGACTCATAAAAAAACCTCAAGTGATAATTGCCTAGTGCCTCTCCATGCACTGTGAGAAGAAAATGGCTCTGTTGGGGCTCCAACCTACCTCCAAGGTCATCCTAACGCTGCCTATAAACAAACTCTGAACAGGAATTGCCATGCTACAAGTTGCCAATTCACCTGGTACTGTCCTTGGGGTGTTTTTCACGAGGTGCTGGCTGATCCAGGCTTGATTTATAAAGGCCTTCTAGCATAAGCATCTCATGAGGGAGACCTTGTCTGCTCAGAAGGACCTACTGTAATGATATCAATCAAGTTAAGCAACTAACTTGGCAAAACATTGAAGATCTCCATTTCTAGATTTTTATTATGCTAGAAAAAAGTGATGTGGTAATTACTTGCTGGATAAAATTAGTAATACAATTACAAAAACCTTACTCAAAGTCATATGTTTTAAGGGCTCAGATTTAACTTTTTAAATGAAAAATCATCCAATTTGAGAAAAAATAGCTGGGGTAAACTTCACTTTTTAAACTCAAACCGGTTGACTCCTCCCTATTGTGACTACTTGTAGTGAATGAAAGTTCCAAGAATGCCTAAATTCAGTCTTTAAAACTACAACCATAAGAAACAGTTATCACTCAGAGAAAATCTTGGAAGAACCTTTGTGGTTACAGCTAAAGATTTTAGTAGAACTATAGCTGGGTGTTTTTTTCTGATCTCAAAAATCATTTAAGAGATCTCAGGACTCCAGCTGACAGTATGGAATTACATGAACTTGTTTGCAAACTCTCTAAAACGTATGTTTTGCTTTGAAGCCCCACAGACTTCCCTGTGGCCGCCTAACAGAGCCCCTACTGAAAAGCAGGATTCACAAGGTGACTTGGGGCAATGGTTATGTTCTGCAGGTGACAGCATGTCTTCACCTTAGCTCAGCCAGCCCAAGCACTTTGTGGTATCAGCCTTGGCTCCCTGGAGGTCAGGAGAAAGCATTAAACTTTTGACAAGTGCCACCCCACAGAAGGGCTGTGTGGTACCCCTTCCAGAGCTGCTTCTAAAGATACCCTTGAGAGTAACCGCTGGCTTACACAGCCACTGTGATTGGGGCACCTCATTCCCATATCCATAAACAAAACTAGCTTTCCTTTGATGCATGTTTCTCTCTGTCAGTGGTCTGTTGGTCAGTGTCATTCTGTGCTGCTGCAGTGCTCTTTACATACAATGTTCAAAACATAGACAGCACAGTACAGCAGAGAAATAGCTGCATTAAAACAGGCTAAAATAAAACTTAATTCAGAGAACTTCAGACACAACAGGGTTTGAGCAGGAAAGGCCTTCACAGTGGGGCTACTAACAGATAGTGGACAGGAAAGACGTGGTTCTCTGTCACCAAAATTAAAATTTTCTATATATGTACCCCTTTTACACTACACCACTACCTTTTTTGGCAAAACCTGGACCTGACAACTGAACAACAATACATAAACTCCATGAAAGGAGGCTCATGTTAATCACTTTTTTCTCTGCCTTGACACAAAAGCCACCACCAACAAAACTCCACACCACAGCTATTCTGGTCATCTTTCAGCTTGGTATCTTCACTGTGCGCCTGCAGCCTGATGAGTTCAGGATTCATTCTCCGCCAGAGTTGATTGATGCGATCAAACCAGGAAGAATTCCTGTTGAAGGCAGTTACAGCATAACTTGCCTACATGGGAGATTCATCTTAGTGGTGGGATTCCACCTTAATGCAAGGACAGTTTCTGTGCCTTAGAAATCTCTTATTTACTCTCCTGTAACTATGAAATCTGGAAGCCATACATATAGATAATGTCTTTTAATCTCACTGATGCCTTACAGCAATGAACTGCACGGGTTAATGACATTTTATGAAGGTTCCTGAGTCAGTTTCACACACACTCT
>NW_010528246.1:0-3284 GCF_000687285.1 Phaethon lepturus
TTGATCAGGTGTGCTTTCCTGTTCCTTTCACGTTTTTCCCTGTCACTGACGGGATTGATGAAAACACTACCTGTGCTCCCGCTCCATTGACCAGTCGCCCCAGTGCTCTCAAGTCCTTTTTGACTGCCTTTGGGCTTCTTAGCTCAACCTCGGCGTTGCCAACCTGCATGACCAACAGTGGGTAGTAATCAGTGGGCCGAACCAGACCAGGGAGTTTCCTGGTGACGTCTCTCACTCGGGCCCCAGGGAGGCAGCAGACTTCCCTGTGAGTTGGGTCCGGTCGACATATTGGGCCCTCCGTACCCCTCAGAAGGGAGTCGCCTACGACAGTCACCCTCCTTTTTTTCTTAACAGAGGACGACTTGATGCGTGGGGCTGGTTGACTCACCCTAGGCACCCCCTTGGACGGACCTTCGTCAGGGTCCTCATGTTCCTGTCCCTCGCATTCCAGAGCCCCATACCTGTTGTGTAAGGGCAGCTGGGACGGTGAGGGAGGCCCGGAGGGAATTCGTCGACCTCTCCGAGGAGGGACCTTCTTCCATTTCCCCTCATCTCTTAGGTCCTCTCCTTCTGCACTTCACTGGAAGTGTTCAAAAAAATGTATAGACGTGGCACTTCGGGACATGGTTTTAGTGGGCATGATGATGTTGGGTTGATGGTTGGAGCTGATGATCTTAAAGATCTTTTCTAACCTTAATGATTCTGTGAAAGAGAAAGCAACAAAACATTTCCAGCTACCATCATTGAGCTGGTGTCTTTTCCCCTCAGCCAGACATTTCCTAAACTCTAAAGGTAGGATTCATGTGAACTCATATTAGACATGTATATATTAATTTTCAACTTCTAAACAAATAATATTTTTATAAAGTCTCTCCTTTGTATAGGCAAAAAAGAATAAATGCTTTTAAGACAGGATACCAAATCCCACCTTCGGGGTGTAATTTGTCATGTCCTCAGAATGTCTTTCTATGTAATTTGTTTTCTTCAGTACAGTCTAGCTGCTTATGGACACCTTTTTTAGATGTACATCAATGATGTAAAAGTAAAGAAGTGTAGCACGGCGTGCTAGTATTCTGCTGGCAATCACTATGGAGCTGGAGGAACCATGTCCTATCTTTGCTTTCCAGGAAATTTCTGAAATATAGCTGAGGGACTACATCTCCTTTTTGTTTGGAAAGTGCTTAGAAAGTGACCAAGATTTGGATCTGTGGATAGTTTTCCTTACGCTCTACAACACTTAGGATGGTAGTTGGGGTTGTGGACAGCATCAGAGTGAATAGTGTCCTCACTTCAGAAGGCCAGCCTGAACACTACCAGCACTGCCTCCTTTGCATCAGCTTTCCCTGAGAGCACCTGAGAGAGACGCAGGACATTGGGAAGCACTTACTTTATCAACGTAATAGTAATATCTCTGTACCAGAGTGAGCGTCTGAGCAATTTCATGGCGTCTAGGGTGACTAAAATGCACCGTATTTCATGAAAGGGAGACAAGTTTTCTGCCCTATCCACATTTTTCGTTGGTTCTACATGAAGAACGTGCAGTAGATATGTGTTGACAGCCCCTGGCATTCTTCTCAAGCTGCATAGAGATAGATTGAATTGATAATAGCAAGAAATAGCTCTGAATGGAGAGTGGATTTGGGAATTGCAACGGCAGAATAGAAGTAGCATTTTTTTTCACTTCTTCCATAACTTCTAAAAAGATATTTTAATATTTATCTAATTTGTCTATATACCTGCCTTTATTTTAGTTTTCCATGTGTACTGCCTGAGTCTGACCTTTTATGTGTCATATGAACAAAGTACATTTCAAACGCTGTCTATGCAGACAATAATGATATCCAAAATATTTTAGTCTATAACTGTCACCAAAGTCCTGTGCTAAACCACAAAACACTTTGCAGGAAAAGTGGCCAGGAATGATGGCAGAAATAAAACCCAAACAACCCAAATCTGAAAGCTTTGCTCTGACAGATCAAAGAAGTGGAGAAGTAAAAAGATGTCACCATTTGAAAAATTCAGGAACCATAAAAAATGGGGTTGGATTTTCATCTGGGGTGAAGCATCATCATTCTGCTCCCTATTCCCAATTCAAAAACCTTGGATAGTAACCCAGGACATTTCAAATATTGTCATCAGGCAAGCTTCCTGCGAAGGCTGGTTGAATGTGTTCTGGTGAGAAGTTTTCTCTCACATGGATGAAACTCCTGTGAAAGCCAAGGAAATTCATCAAGGCGATTTACTTATGTTGCCAAGACCAGAGGCAAAAGGTGGGAGTCACCCATGAGGGGTTAAAGACAGGGCTCACTTGAAGGTTTCTATGTCTTGTCATTTTGTTTTTGAGCTTGAAAGTCAAATTGCCCAGTCTTTTCCTCTCATCCCTGCCCTTAACAGAGGCAGCTAGAACAGCTGCTCGGTCCTCAGCCTAAATGAGTGATTTTTGTCTTCAACTTGAGGGCACCTTTCTGTTTTCCTTATGCAGCCGAGATAACTTTATCCCATGCTAGCGATGATTTCAGCCCACTTCAACGAGAAAAATAGCCTACTAAGAGATAAGTAAGTGTATGTACACTGAGACTCACCCGTCGTTACTTTTTCTGTCCACTCTTCTCCTTCTCTCGGCTCACCTTAAGCTTACATGGAAACCTGAAGAACTTAATAAAAAATATCAGAGATAATATTTTCCGACACTTGCAAAGCATGCCTTGCCTTCCAGACAGGATTTCCTCGGTCTGCTCTGTTCTAGATATGAAACCATCCTTCGCTCTGCCGCTGCCACTCATGCACAAGGGAGAAAGGGGCATTACACAGTACATTTTCCGCTGCTGTGCTGTATCTCATTTACTCTTGCTACTGAAATACACAACCTCTAATTAGCTTGTCCATCTCCAGTCCTTTTTTTTTTTTTTTTGTTCTCCAAGATGGAAAAAAAAAGTCATTTATTGCTCGCTAACATTTATTAAAACTTGTAACTAGTTTGTTTATTGAAAGCAGACGGCATTTCTTCCCCTTCCCAACCTGTCACTTTGTGGTATATTCACATATAAAGCATCAATAATTACACAATGCATTACAAATGAGTTTTTAAAGCCGGGATGCAAATTAGGAATGTAAATGTGGCTTCTAAATTGGCTATGTTAATATGAAATATGATTCTTTCTAATAGAGTGAGAGTAAGCCCCAGCGGTATTGATCTTTTCCCTTTTCTGCTTGAAACCCCCCCAGTTAGGCAGCACTGTCTTTTCACCTCCCCTTGCTGAGACTCATCTGGTCAAGTCGAACTC
>NW_010528246.1:3857-7718 GCF_000687285.1 Phaethon lepturus
CTCGCCCATTAGCGCTCCGGCACAGACCTCGGGCTGACCTTCGGAGAGGAGAGGGACCGGGGCGCACGGGCAGAATGACAATGAGGAGATTGGGGCACTGGTGCTCCTCCCTGTGTGGCCGCCTCGGCTCGCTGCAGCCGCCAACCTGGTACTGAGGACGTTGGTGCTTCTCACCCCGGGGGTGATGAGCGAGGAGGGGATGAGAGGGAAAACGGGACAGAGCTGGTGGCCCAGCAGGGGCTGTGGTTTGAGAACAAGGGAAGGTGATGAGTCTCTCCTCCAAATCTCTGCTGTTACAAAATTAAATCGTGCTAGATATTTGTAGGGAGAATTCACCCCACGCATATTTTGCTTGAATGTGCAGTGGCTGGACATCATTCTGTTTTGGTGGAGGTTCTACACACCATGGCACTGAGGACGAGGACACCATGGCATCAGGGGCTGTCATGCACACAGAGCCAGGGAGATGGTCCATGTCCCTCAGCAATCATGGGTTCAATAGGCAAGAAGGTCAAGCTGCAATTAAAACTATTTTAGCCACTTTGCAGCCTGTAGATGCCCCTCTCAGTCCCACAAACTTCACTCCCTTTATTCATGATGCTCTTTCTTTGCACATGAATTCTGGGTGCAAGGACTTCTGGAACATTCCTAGATACTGTCTTTATATATGAGCTTAAATTGCAGAGGTCTAGTGGATTCTGACAGCACAGGGAGGAACAATTCTGCCTGATTCACACCATCATGTAGCTGATCTGACTCTCTAATAAAGCACGGCAGCTTCCTAAACAGATAGATGATGCACTTTGTACATTTGAAAGACCAGTTGGGTCTCTGAAGAGAGTACAGTCTGCTTTGGCTCAAGATCGCTGTACCTCTGCATTGTATATTTAATGTTTGATGGTTGTCTGGCTAGAAAAAAATGTGGCTTTCTTATGTTGAATCAATTTTACCTGTTCTTTCAAATCCATTTGGTCTTACGAATGACCCTTTGCTGAAAGAACTTCCTCAGTGCACCTGGAACGTGGTGCAGCAGCTTTTGTTCAGCTATCAATCATTTCTGTCGAGGGAAAGGAAACAAGAAGTCTGCTTGGCTCTTAGTTTAGCCTAAAACTACAGTTAGATTTGTACGGGCTCTGCCTTCACTTCCCTATCTGTAAAGCAGCAAGAGTAAGAGCCAAGCTTCTGCTTTACCCAGGGACTGCTGCCTCTTCCATAGGCTATAATATTCAGGCAAGTACCAGAGAGGATAATCACGTCTCTGACAATGAGAAGGCTCATTCCATTATGGCCAAATTGCTTTGGTTTTGCCGAAACACCAAGCGTCATGAGACCAAGTCTGAGACACCAGTAACTGGGTGAAACTTTGTGAACTTCAGTAGAAGCTTCTCTACATTTGAGCTTTTCCCTGAAGCTCAGCTAGAAAAATCTCAAATCATTCCTGTACTTGAATCCCTACTTCTTTTTTTCCTCTGTTCTTTTCTATCTTTATTCACTCTTTATTAATTCCTCATTTTCCCTATTTCCTTGCCTTCCTCGCTTTTTATTTTAAACTCTGCTTTCTACTCTGGAAAGTCCCAAAGCATTTTCCAGCCTGCGTTTTTAAAGTTTGATTCCCCCATGAGTGTGCATCTACTGGCAGAAGTCAAACAAATGGGATTATTCCCTCACCTCTGAAACGCAGCCACTTCTGAGGTAGAGCACTGCAGCCACTCCAGCTTCAACATGTGCCTTAGGTCTCCGGAGAGGGAATGAAAGATGACCTTTTCACCTGAAAGTACCTTTTTAGGTAAGCTGAATATAAGTTGGAATTAAGCCAGAATACCACAGTTAAGACTTCTTTACAGGCATAGCTTGGGACTGCGACCAGAAATGTCAGAAGATTCCTCTGATGTCTGTCTATTGGACCTGGAAATGGAAAGTGCAAAAGTTTCATCTTTCTCTTATACGTATGTGTGTATATTGCGACTATAGGTTTGTGTGTGCGTACTCCAAGGCTTTGGAAGCAGAGCCTCCTGGAAAGGCAAACAGAAGTAAAAAACTGATGGGGAATGTTTTCATATCGGTAGTTCTTTTAACACGTTGATGTTCCACTGGATTTTATCATATTTGCAATGCTTTTTGAAACCTCTGGGTAAAATCAAATAGAACTGTATGGTAAAACTCCAGACAGGACTTCCTTTTCAAAGTAATCTGCGGTGAGATGTTATTATTCTGCTGATGTGACAACGTTTGGTTACAGTTTGCACACAATACCTCCATTTGCTCTTTTATGCTGTTTTGCTGGTCATGGACTGTGCATACAATTCAGTCTGGCTAAAACTTATTTAATTCTCAATAAATCTGCCTGTTCTCCATGACTGTTAGCCCTTTGTTTATATACATCCAATTGTCTTGCCCTTATGTAAGCTCCTTGGGTCACTAACTTTAGCTACCTCCATGTGTTCAGAAGTTCAAGGTCATAAAAAGTTTTCTGCCTCCCACCTGAAGTTTCACCATGGTCCAGACAACCATATGAACACCTTCAGGTTCACAGAGGAACCTGTGGAAAGGTCAGGAATGCAGATAACCCAGGGAAGATGCTACCTTCGGGCTGGAGATTGGATGTCTCCCTTGGAGTACGAGATGTCTTGCGCTGTCCGGCTGAATCTCATAAGAGTGATCAAGTCACCAGTTCATGCACTATCTTGAGGGACTTTGAGGGGGAAAAAAGGCAACTTTTGAGGTTCTACAAATTTCTCTGCAATTTTATGGTTAAGAGTTTTTGCTGAACCAAAGCAGAACATCTCATGACCTGGGTGTCTCAAATGCACATAAAGTTTACCCCAGAGAGCCATTGGATAGAGAGCAAAATCTTTTTTGGGATCAGCAGCTGATTTAAATAGGAAAACATCATCAACAAAATTGTAACAATCAAAATGAAAATTTTGCCTCTGAGTTAGAAAGCTCAGGATTATGGATTTACGTCTCAGCTGCAAGAATCAAAAAAGATCCTAGCATCGTTTTCCAGGCTTTTTTCCCAAGATTGCATAAGAAATGGAGAAATAAATCTATCTTGGATATGCCCATCGGATCACTTTCAGATTAAACTCAGCCTTGTTTAGCTCGTCTGATCTCCTAAGAGTTCAGGAAAATGCAATTAATTTTTTTATAACTTTTCTAAATAAGGTACCTGAACAGTGGATGTGGTGTAAAAAGGACAATAAAAATTCGTTGCTTTTCCAACTTTCATTAGTGTAGTAGTGTGGTTACTACTGAGAAAAGACCAGAAACAGCAAAAGGAAATCTGTCATCAACAGAGAGCACAACATTGAAGGAGTCAACAATCCGAAGTGTTGTTTTTCCTTAGATCTGTCAAACACACACTTGTGTGTCTTTGTGCACATGCATAAATACATATATATGCAAAAATACGTAATGGCCTGTCTGTTATGTGTTTGTATACATTTGAATCAGGTGTAAACACCAAAGCAGACAAGGGTGCATTTGCATATTCAGGTACACCCATTTCTTATAAAAACAACCAAAAAACTCGCCTCTGTGTCTATGTTGATCCTTTCACGTTGATGTGCATACAAACACATCCTTCTCCTCCTCTTTTTTCTTGTGAGAAAACTTTAAAGGAAACCATGGATTTTGGTACTCCATTCTGGCAGACAACTTAAAAGTATAGTACTGTATTTTTTTCTTTTTTAGAAGAGTAATCAATGAAGACAAACTGTTCCATTATTCTTCTGCTGCTTATTTTAATTCCTGTGATGAATTGTATTTGAAGTGTACATTACTAGACAACTCTCAAGTGTGTACTCCATCTCAGAGCTACCACCAAGGCTCTGCATGTGATGGAGATGTGACAGGGAAAGA
>NW_010528246.1:7749-36650 GCF_000687285.1 Phaethon lepturus
GAGACATGAGAAGGAGGAGAATTTCCTTGTGAAATTTGTTTATAAATTAAACTTGACATATTACAATAAACTGTGCATCACACAGATCCCTTCATGTTGGTGATACACGTAATGACCAAACTCTACATATAGAGTCCAACACACCAACTCCTTTAAAGGGACCGTGAAGAACGTGATCTCTCTTCTCTAAATCACACAAGGAACAAACAAGAGGAATCTCTTCTAAACATTCAACAGACTAGTGAACATCTGTTAGTGTGCAAAAGATACCAAAACCACAAATAAAATGGCAGGTTGCATAAAGAATGATGTATCTCAAATAAAACTTTCCTACATCACAAATACTAACAATTTAACTAACTGCATGAATTTTATATACATTTTGCCATGGCCTATTTCCACTGAAGTCAGGAGTAAAACTTTCACACTTTTCTGTATTTCCCATCATGTGAAAAATCCTATTGAATTCACAGGGCATATATGAGCAAATATTTAAGATTGTACATGCACTTTTTTGCAGGACCAAAGCCCAAGTTCAGATCTCGTTTCTAAATAGTTTCTTGCCTTGAAAATCAAAGCTGATTTAGTGCAAAAGAAATTCTCATTATTGCCTTCTCTTTCCATTCAGCCATGAAATAACCCATGCCCCTTGGAAAAAAAAAAATTATTAGGCAGACAAATCTTCCAGGAGAAAGAAGATGAGGAACACAGACCTATAGGAGATCCAGTTTTTCTCAAGAGAAGAGACTGAATCTGTGATTTCTCACTAATAATGTAAAAGACTATTTTGGTTCCATAACCACGTACACCTCCAACTTCTTATTCAAAGCATTTTTCTACTCTGCAGCCTCATTTGCTTTTCTGTCTTTAAAATGCCCCTCTAACCTGGTGCCTAACAAACATTCTGTTACAGGGAGGAAGTGGCTCTATTCTGGAAAATGCTCGGTATTTTAGCCAGTTTTATCTTGCTGTCTTCAGCTCCTGCTTTCCATTCATTTTGAGAGGGATTTTTCAAAAAAAAAAAGCTTGTGAAAACCCCTTCCCACACTGAATTTCCTGGTACAAAGTGTGTGTTCTGGGTAGCACAGCAAGGGACTATTCTCACCATATCCTCATCATGTTGCATCAGCCTTGGAGCTAATACCTGCAGTTGCTCCTTTGCTAGTAAATTGAACAGTGTTAGGAAAATGGACTCAGATGCCAAAATTAACTGCTTATAGGAAGAAATAATTAGAGTAATCCCTGGCATCATTTGGCATGGACCAGCTAGCACTCACCCTGTCCAAATACCGAGTCCTGTGGTTGGCCTCAGGACGATTCCCGAGGGGCAGAAGGCTGAGACCACTCTATTTTGAAACATAAAAGACGTTAATAACCATGGCCAGAAAGCAAGCTCTGGCAGCTTTGGTTTACTGAGAGACTCTGCCTTAAATTCTAGGTGCTTTGAACTACCCTCAGACTGCCTGCCAGAGGGGTCTTTGCTTCCACTCCCCCCAAGTGCTGTTCAAAACCACATGTGCAAATCAGATCACAGCTACCGCTCTCCTGAGTAAGCTCTGGGGTGGTTTTTGAAGACACACATGCATGAGTCTGTGTACCTGCATGGATGCAAAAAGGTTTACAGAAATACGTCCCTATCCAGAATGGGTTCTTAAAGTGCAACAATTATTGAAACAAATAAGAGAAAAAGAAAAACTTTGTGTGATTCACATTGGTTTTGGGTACAGGGGACATTAGAATGAGAAAAAAACGCAATTGCATTCATAAATTCAAAAAGCATTTTGTTGGCGTATTTTCCTGGTTATAGGCAACCTAAGTGCAAGAATTCGTATCCTCCATTGAGCAATATCTATACAGTTTCTGTACAGCAATTTTGTCTTCACATTAGTTAGGGGTAATTCTATTTTGATTTATAAAGTCAATGGAGCAGAACATTGTCATAGGATAGTGGTCTCCCACTGCTACCTCGTTTAAGCAATCAAGCAAAAATAAAGCATATGTTACACCTTGTAAAATATTTCTCATTCTTGTATTCTTACACTATTTTCATTGTCATAATGATCCAGTATATCTTTATCCACTTGGACTTTTTATATAAGCTAGCTTCTCTCTAAGGTTTACAAGTTAATAATTTAGCCAAAAGCCATGTACTATATATTATTTTTTCACCCAGAAGCACAGCCTTCCTGAGTTACAGTCCACAGAAGATAGTTCAGCTACAAGAGAAATGGCCTACATATGACAGCAAACTTCGACTATTATTCCATGTTGCATGCCTAATCTGCGCTGTGTTAGGTGAGCCTTAGTCGCTGTGCTCTTCTCAAACGAGCGACTTCCACAGACTCTTTCTGACATACACGAGAGCATTAAGACACCTGAGGCTTACGTTCGTCAAGATTCTGGGGAAATAGCCTGTGACTCTTGTAGGAAATGAGAAATAATATGAACTCCTCTCACATTGACTGAAATATGCAAGGACAAGTTCATGGTTAAGTATTTGTTGCAGATCAAAATAACTGTGCTAAATTCCTGTTTTAACCATGTTGACCCTGTAATACTCCGGGCTAGTGACTTTGCTTAAAAAGCACTTATGATGTTAAGTCATGTCAAAATCAATGGAAACTGGATGTTTAAAAACCATCATGTGTATAGTACTTATTAGTTCTCTTTCAGGAAAACAGCTCTATTACCATAAGTAAATAATTATTAGGAAACTATGTCATTTCCCTCTGCTTCCTTTTTCTATTTGGGTGGAAAACATTATAGTTAAGACACTTCATCCTATTACATATTCATACTAATGTCTCATAACCAGCTCAGAAGGGTGCTGCAGAGCCAGTATAACCAAGATCATAGAAATCTAAGTTCCCAGTTTCAAAGCAAAGTCAAAGCTGTAGGGTCTCAGTTAAGTTCCTTAAACAACATCACGTCTAACGACATTTTAAATACCCTACAGTATCCTACCTGTCCTCCAGCCACCAGTGTAGAAGAGCACAAAAGTCATCTACGTCTTGCATCACAGTTGCCACCCTATGTTGGTGTCTCAACTATACCTGAGCTTCTCAAATCGCACTAAATGTCAGCCCTTGGTGTACACTTCTTTTGTTCACCAATAAAGCCAGTTAGACTGGACATTTTCCTGAACTTTTAATGTAATTCACCTTTGTTTCTATCTGCTGCTGGTGTCACTGATGTGTTACTTTTTCATAGAACACTTTTAAAGGGGTTTAGTGTAATCTCTCATGACTTTGTCCTCAAAGTCTAAAGGAGACTAAAATTACAAAACTGGGTAAAAGAATATTTTAACTAAAGATCAAGAGAAGTATCTATTCTAGACCCCAAGGTCTGTTTGACTGGAATTTTCTCCCAAGAGAAGTAGTGAAAGCCTCGATACTTGAATTATTTAAAATTTGAGTAGGCAAAGTGTTGGAGAATCTTGTAAGGATCAATTCTGTATTGACAAGGGGATGGACTAGATGAACTGTCAAGGCTTTTTTATCTCTAAATTGTGTAATTCTAAAAAACGAAACTATGACTTTAAGGGATACTTGCCCTACTCTGTGCGTGCAGTGGCAATAGCAGTAGATATGCTGCTACAATTAATTCTTTTAGCCTGGGTGGAAGTGGTGAACCTCGGAAGTCTGAAATGTCATTTGAAGTTCTGTGGTGTAAATGGAGTGAACTTTTTGTTTTGCTTTTTATACAGTACATTACACATCAGGATTTTGACTTGTCACCAGTACTCTTGAGGAGGGGAGGGAGAAGGTTAATAAAAAAACCCACTAACTTGTTGTAAGTTATATTTTTATTTCAGGATTTTGGGGGGAATGGAGGAGGCAAATTCCAGTTCTTAAAGTCCATAAGACTTTGCATCCATGCAAAGCGCATACTTACATTGTTCCTTTAAATTGCACCAGGGATGTGAGGCATGATCCTAAGCAATCTGATATAACTTCAGAATTTTTTCTTCTTTGAAGAGACGTCTGGTCCAGATGATCTCCTGAGATCCTTTGCAACATAAATGATTCTACGAATCATTTGGCTTGCTCCACATGGGAGCCACAGAGAGAATTAACGTATATGCAGTATTGGTGATCTAGACCTTGAGTCTAGAAGCAAAACAAAGAATGAATCAAATTAACTGCAGAGTTCAGATGAAAAAAAAATCCTTTGTCAAGTTCAGTGTCAGCCACATTATACGAGACAGAGGTTTTATCTTCATTCCTCTTTAAAGAGGCTCTATCTTCCAGTGAGGCAGAGATCCCTGCCTGAGCCTTACCATGCTATTATGTTAAAAATAATAATAATAATGAAAAAAGAAAAACAGTGATCTAAACACCCCAAAATTCAGGTCTTCCATTACAAGTGAGGACAGAAGGATCAGCTTTGGTATCTTTAGATTAGATAGCTGAAGTTTATTTGATGACCTCATCAGGTAATCCCAAATTGCCTTCCCTTTACTAGAAGATTCCTGTGTTCATTCTGTGTCTTCTGTTGTATTTAAGTGAAATCGTCTCTGCATGGCCAGTGATTGAGGTTTTTAGTAAAGTGATATTTTGGCTTTTATTTTAACTTGGTCTTGATGATGTTAGTTGAAGCCAGAAGTTTTGACATAGTGGAATGAAATCAAGTTCCTGAAGAAGTCCATGTAACATAAAAATTCAAAACCGCAAATAGAAAAAAATATTGATCCCTTACCAATTAATTTAAAAATAAGTGGCTTTAAACTCAAGCTCCCTTTGGGGATGCTGTAATGAATATAAGCCACGATCCAGCATGCTATACTCCTTTTGACTAATGTTTTTTCTATAGGAACAATGAAAGCAAAAAATATATCTATTTTTGTGGTTATTCTTTCTCATTTATATACACAGACTGAGGCAAATGACTTTCCTGTCACTGGAGGGACATCAAAAAGGAAAACAAATTTCTCACAAACCTGAACTTCCTGGAATACTTTACTCGGCTTCCAGAAAATATTATTTAAAAACTCATTTCTTACTTCCATTAGCTCCTTGAGGCAGGTAGAACTGAAAAATAGCTAACGGGTGGTTCCATAACTAAAGAATTATCTAGAGTATTTTATCTTGATTTTTTAAAGTATTCAGATCTGACTTTTCAGACTAGCTTATTATTAGCTGGATTTCTTACTGACATTATTAATACATATTTATATATGTTTTTTTTTTAACTCTCTACTTCAACAACATAAATGAGACTGATTTTCAAAAAGGTATTAAAACCTTAATATTTTTGTGTTGGGAATTTTGAGACCACCATTTTGAGATCATCAGTAATTTTGGAAAGTCTTAGGTTCTCAAGAGGTCTGAGGAATTTAGATGTGAGGGTTTGGCTTCCTGCTCATTTCTATTCATAAATGGTATGTGGGAGAGGGATTTTCATTTGTTTCTATTTCATCCCCTGAATATTATTATCAGACCTAATCCTGCATCCATTGTATGGTGATTTTAAAGTGGTGAAAATCCATTCAATGTTGATGTGAGTTTTCTATTATAATATATCACCAATAAATCCTGGAAACATCCCAGGTCAGGTTGGACGGGGCTCTGAGCAACTTGCTCTAGTTGAAGATGTCCCTGCTCATTGCAGGCGAGTTGGACTGCATGGTTTTAAAAGGTCCCTTCCAAGTCAAACTCTACTATGATTTTATGAAATTGGTTAAGATTTTTTTCCCAAAGTGTCTTGTAAAGTTAATGCTGGGGAAAAAAATGACAGTATTAAATAACACCAGTGAAAAATTACTACAGCAGACATAAACACTTAAATTCATAGATATACACATAATTTCAGACAAAACCCTCTCCTCTGTTACTAAGATTTATTATTTAAAAAACCAGTTCTGATTAGATCTAGTCAGTAATGCTCTCCAATTCTGTCTAAAGATTTGAAGAATTCAGCAGAAAATGATAAAAATGGACCCTTGCAAAATTTTACCCAGAGGTGTATTTCTTTCTGCTCTGGAAGATTATTGCATTTCCTTATGGGACCTGTGGGGTGGGCGCTTCAGGAGTCCCGTTCACGCTTTGGAACAGATCACATTACCCAGAGAGTATGAAAACCTTACTTCTTGGTGAGTGGTGATGGAATTTCTGTAGCACCCCAGAATATGAAGTTCAACTTTTATACCATATAGCTGAATAGGATAGCACAATCTACCACAATCTTGACGGTAAGATAGGACTTTTAATTTGAATTAGGGATTGTATAATAGGAACTCTGTGCAGCTCCATGTTAAGTCTGGGGTTGTCTATCCTCTCACTTCAGTAGGGTTTGAATATAATACCTTACCCTGGCATATTCCACCAATAACTGCAACTTTGCCCTAAACTAGTAGGACCATCTCCATACAGGTTTTGGCTTCACTGTCCAAAAGAGGCAGAAAGAAAAGTTCTTTCCTACTGGTTATATTACTACTTTGCTAGAGTGCCTGCTCCATGTATTTAAGGGAAGGTCTTTATCACCTATTGAAATTTGAATTTCACTGCCTGACAAACAGTAGTCTTACCAAGGGCATTCCTATCGCTGGGATGTTCGACTCCATTTGGAGACCATCTGTTTCTGTGTGGCAGACAGTATTTTCTCCAATAGACCCTAAATACGCTGTCAGTGATCAAAGTGTTAACTAAAATTTATTACATGAATCCAGTAATTCAGTATTTCTTCCTCGGTGAAAGTCCCTCCTATAAGCTTGTAAGAGTATCTGTCCAGAAGAAGAAAGTCAGAGTTAACACAGGGATTTTAGAATTAAGGCATGGTGATTTTAACAGCAATTATTCTTGGCCATGTAGTTGTGCTTCGGGGTATGTGAGAGCGTTTCATTGAGTGTTGCCACATTATTCCTAGCTAGTAAAAAACCCCATATGTTTACTTACACCTTTATTGCTCTAGTGGCAACTGTAACACTAAATATATACAAAAGATGCTATTTTAGTACACCTATATTTGGGTTCGGGACAAACTAATATTAATTTCCATCCTAACGAATCCATTTCTTTATTGATGTCACAGACACAGATTTGACTACAACAGTATCATGCTCTTGCCCTTATCTTTTCCAAAAAAATCCTCCCTCTAATTTGATAAAAATAATAATTTACTTCAGGTTCTTTAACAAATATTACTGGAAGCTGCTGGTAGGGGGAAAGGGAGGTTTCTCTCCAAGGGTGATAAGCTGCCAAAGAGCTGAAGTTCAGTTTTGGTCCCTGAGATGCTGGAGCAATCAAGCCAAACTTGGAGCTCTCTAAAGCACACTTGTAACTCTGCCTGGTCTTGGAGACATGTGAATATGAGAAGCCACAAAGGTGACCTAAAGTTGCCTTTCTCCCCCATCCCTGCGGTAGCAAGTTTTCAGCCGTCATTCCGAGATGTGGTTTCCACCAACCCTCCCTCCGTTTTTACCTTCACCTACAGCAGTCTCCATGGAGGCCGGTAGAAAGGGATGGCTGTGCACTGAGGACTTGTCATACTTACTACTTTATCCTCTACCAGTCTTCAGGGGAAAAAGTTGCTGTGAAAAGGGAATAGATAGGGCAAGAAAGTGTCTGGCTTTGGAAAGGAACATTTAATACAGGGACTTTTTTACTTTATAAAATTTCATTTACAACTCTCTTCTCCTCCCCATACACAGACAAAAATCCAGCCAGTGTCTCAACCAACCTTTCAAAACCTCTTTCTGGCTTGAGGCTAATTGCAGCTTTGCATTCTGGGAAATACGGAAGGTGTCCAAGTCATTGAAACCAAGTCTTAATTTGGACCCGCGTTTCCTCCTTATTAAGCTGTTGGTAATTTGGTACATGAGAGGACTGCTCCTGCGAACAAGAGGCATGGCCCCCTCTCCGTCCTCTTATACAACAAAGCTTGCATTTTTCACAGCGGATTAGCAAGTCTAGACATCCTATAAAATGTCAATGAACGTATGGATCTTCAGTACATGTCTCTCAGGAGAGCTATGCTTGTTTGCAGCGCTGCTCTCCCAGCCCGATCAATACAGCCACAACAGCCGTTTGCATTTTCTGTCAGAAAACAGAACCCCACTCATTGAATTTTTTTCTTTCTTTCCGAGGCAGTTAATCAAATAGTGGAGGTAGAGGAAAGTGGGGGTGGGGAGGGGAGTTAGATCATATGCTGAGCACCCAGGGAAGTTGTGAATAAGGTATTTTATTTTAATTATTATTACTAACCACGAAGGCACGATAAGAATTATCATGAGAAAAATCATACCTCAGGGGCAAGACAAGGACTGTGGAAGAGAAGGGAAAGCAGGCGCAGCTGAGTGCAAGAACCCCCACGGGATGTGATTATCTCCTGATAACAACATCCCCAGACTTATTGCTATTATGAAATTTCATTTTTCCGTTTTTTTATATACACAGATACATATATAAATTATTTAGGTGAAGTATTTCAATTCCCTGCAAACTGCGAGTTTGCATTAAAATGCTTCAACTGTGAGATTCCCAGGTATATTAATATCCACCCTTTTAGGATGTTGAGCAGTCCATCAGAATAAGCTTTTCATCCTCGGCTGTTTTATGATATTATTACAACGTATTTTAGTTGGGGAATGGTGGGTAGAACAAGTTTTCAGAGAAATAGACTTGTTTGGGTTCCATTTGGTTGCTGGAGGGGAAAACTCCACATAAAACGACTCTGGCTGTTCAGTAAGGCATCCTGAGTTCTCATTATTATTATTATTTTTTCCCCAGCACAGCTCTATTTCTTCTCTGTTTTTTAGAAGTCCCAAGTCCCCTTCCCATCTACTTTAATAACAGTGAGAAGGGATTGCGAGCCACAAGACACAGAGACCTCGAGGACTGCATTCAGATGTATGTTGAGTTTCCTGGCAATTATATATAAAAATGCAGATGGATTGATTCTCTTATTAAAAACAATTTCGTCAATGTACAATTGTTATTTAACAATTTTTAGGGCTGAAAGATAATTAAAAAAATCCATCTCACTTTTTGTTGGACTCGCCTAGCTTATGATTACATCTTTTAAATTTCCTTTTAACATCCTTAAGTTTTCACAAAATTTTGATTCCAGTTTAGGGCCCTGATTGTAGCTCACTGATGTCATTCTGGAATGAGGTCATTGATGAAGCAGAAGTCATCAACAATGTCATCAGTTCAATATCCCTGAATGTCTCAGGAGTAACTGTAGATAACAGTGACTGTTTTGCTTATAGGGTCACCCTTAAAATCTTTTGGATGTAGTAAGAAACCCTACAGCAACTTTAACATAAGACTTTGGTGTCAGTCACATAAGGAGGTGAAGAATGGGTAGAACATTTCAAATCCAGCTAAGTCAGTCTCACGTGAACAGGCAGAATCTACTGAATCGCACATATACTCCTTCCACAGTGAAGATGTACATTGACTTTGGTTTATTATACTAAACCAACAGAGAGTTTAGGGGTATTTTAAGCCAGGATAAAATCACATTAAATACTCTTATATCTGTGTTTGAGGTTTTGATATGCCTCTCCCTTCTATTTTATAATAGAATAAGTGAGAGCCTGGCGGTTTTATATTCTGTATCAGTTTGTTGTCGGTAAAAACATATCCTTGATGAGGCTCCAACAATTATGTTTCCCTAACAAATGATTTTTAAAGGTAAAATTCAGACTGGGAAAGAGAAATTCTACACACTAATGAAGATAATGTTGATTTTCACTTCAATTCCTGCATTTGCAGTAGTTTCTGCCCTTGATTTGTATGTTGTTTCAATGGTGTTTTATCTCTGCTGACATCACTGGAGCAATTCCTGATGCCTATTTGTTCAGACAAAATCACAATAAGCCCTTCAGAATTCATCTAGTTGCTCTTCTTCACTAATGTAACAAACAGGCATCAAAAATGAATCGAAGACAATGTTTCCTGGGCTTTTCTTATCTACTTGAAGTATTTTGTGAGAGAGGAACACAACCTTACTCCACTGTACCAGTGAAATTTATGCTTACTGTCAGCTGTAGAGGTAACAATACAATTGCAACCTACAGACTCACTGGTCTTAGTTACCCTGATATCAGTAAGGAAATCTGTGATTTTACACCACTAAAAATATAAACATAGAACTACAGATCCTCATCTTATGTAACCTTCTTTAGCTCAGTTGAAATCAGTAGAACCATATTTATTTAGTCGCAGATGATTGTCTATCTCAGGATCAGTATCACAAGCCTGATGGGGTATACACAGAAAAAAAGGAATTAAAGGGAAAAAAAAAAACATATATACACACACAGAGAGGGGAATAAAGTTGCAGAAGATTAAAGATCTCAGCAAACTTGCAAATATTTTGCATACTAAGAGAGAGGCCAGGCTTCTGAAAGCCAGGAGCTCTGTCTGTCTGGGTGGATACTTGCAGAGTGGTCACCCCTCTGCCCTTGGGGCTAGGAGAACGTTGCCGCAGAAGGGCGATATGGCGGATGCTCTGCAATTTCCCAGTTCTAGATTACATGCTGTGATTTGTCCCACCTACTGCTGGATCACTGGGGGGTCTGGTTTAAAAGGCAGCAATAAGCTTTAGAAACAAAATCTGAAAACCTTAAGACTTCTATGTAAATGCAGTCGTACCTGTTTTAAGCATACGATGTTGTTTTGACATTCAGCCTTTTAAACAGGCGGAATTTGGAACAGCTCTTACCTATATAACTAACAAATCCACTGGAGTGGATAGTAAAGCTAATAACTAACTTTCTTGGGCTGCAATGTAAGGCATTGCAATCCTGGAAGAACAAGGGCATCAGAAAGTGAGAATTTGTATTGCACATCCCCTGTGTTTTATAGAATGGCATCCAATCATGTTGCTATCACTCAAGATGATTTCTTTTTCCCATCGAGAAAAACGCTTCAGACAAAGCTTTGCTGTCCTGAGAAGCTGATGTCCTTTAGGTAGAAGTTACAAGCCCTAGCAGGGACACCAAACAGGTACGTAGTCAAGTATGTCATGGATGTGCAACTGTTCAGTGTTATTATACAATATAAACACTCAGTGCAAACATCACAAAGACAGCTAATCTAATTTTTCATCTATAAAAGGGGTACAATCAATTAGAAGCCAGACAGTGGAATGCTGTGACCGTAAACTGTGTTTCGTGAGAGGGCATAGCTATTTTTCAGGAGGATGTGGATACACTATTCAGAGTTCAAAGGAGTGCCACAAAACCGATCCATGGGTTGGAAAACAAGCTCTGCGATGTCAGGCTTAAGGAGCTCAACTTAGATTATCAAAGGGAAAGTGGAGAGGTGAGTTGATCACTGCGTAAGGTACTTAGAAATGTTTGATAGCAGGCAGCTTGTCATCCCTGCTAACAAGGACATAACAAGATCCAATGGCTGGAAGTTTACCTAAATACAACCTTAAAATACCATGGAATTTTCTAGCACTGAGACGATATGGTTTAGTGGCACCTAACCTGTGCAGATGTACTTGACTCTTGGATTTTTTTAAGTGTAATGGGACATCTCTTTATCTACACATTTTGATTCAGCTGTTGGAATAATTATTTGGCCTGTGTCTGTCGCAGCAGGAGGAGGAATCCAAATGCCTCAATTCAAGTTCCTGGAAGGAACCAATGGTATACCCTTAGCATGCTCAGGAAGCAGAGTCCTATATTTAGGCAATGTTTACAACCACATTTCATGTTTATGAACTTTAGCCTGATATTTGTTGAGAGATGGTTTTCTTCAAGGGTGTAACATGGCTGTTGATGTTTTCCCTTCTTCTGAAACATAAGAGGTTGTTTGCAGATGGAAATGGGTTATAAAGAAAGATTTATTTTGATCTTTGTTCTCTACATATTTGCCACCTACACTGAGAGAGAGATTTTGACTGAGAAGGTAAAATCTGTTCAGCTCCTATCAGCTCTTGAAGGATCTGACCTCCCTGAAATCTATGGGATTTTTTAGCACTTAAACTCTTCTCCCAGTGCGTTTTATCTTCTGCTTGTCTGTGTTGAATTTCATCTGCCATTGTGTTGCCCAATTACCTACAGTAGTTTAGTTAGGTCCATCTGGAGTTCCTACCAATCCTCCTGGGCCTGGAGTAACCTAAATAATTTTGTGTCTGTGTCATAATAACCATAAAATAATTCTGTGTCAAAACAATTTTGTAAATTGGTGTTTCAACATTTGTCCTGAGTGCAGCTGAACAAAACCCTTTGTGTATAGCTCCAGTCTTTGCGCCTCAAGGACTGCCCTATTATACACCTGTTCTTGACAGATTGAGGCCTAAAACAGGATAGCTTAGTCACATACTAACCAGCAGGAAGAAAGTCTTTCCTTTTTATTAATGCCTGCCTACTAGTTCACTGTTTGGACTATAAATCAACATCAGAGACTACAACCCAGTGTGTTCAAGAGCTTTGTTTAAACATCAAAAGAAGAACACAGACAAGTGCTATGATAGAAATATAACTAATCACTTGCAAATACATCTTTTCTGTCAGTAGGAGCTTAACCTTTTTGTTTAATGTTACTGGAAGAAAATGCACTTATTTCCATTCTATTTATTTTCTTTAAAGCCGTATACAGTTTCACTATGAAAAATGATCATATTTATTCTTAATATAACACAAACCTAGCAAAATAGATTTTAGAAGTATTCTGTTGAAGGAAGATTTATGGAATCTTGCAAATTGCAAGGCCACATAACGATTAATAAGAACAGGAACTACTGAGATTGCTAAACGTGTTTGGCTAACCCATCACTTGATAAAACAACAATTTATTAAGGAGGGTAAATACATCTAGGACTTCGGCTTGTTTGTTGACTAGCAATGAACACAACATGATTGCATGTGGCACATTGATTGGATCAATTTAACTTCACACTCTGCTCCTGGCTTTCTCAGCTCATAGGGGACTCTGCTAGGATTTAGCCATAGTGTGCAGAAAATCCTAGAATCTATAGACTGTTCCCTTTAATTTGAATGCTGCAGATTATGGATGAAAGATTGGTCACCTGTAGGATTTAGGACTTCAAAGGAAAGGAAAATAAAGACAGACACAGAGGGGAAAAATACAAACAAAGAGCTCCTGTGAGAAAGAAGTGGAAATGCAGCCTTCTACAAGATGTGGGGTTGGGTTTGACAGAGCTCCTGAATCTGATTTTCCACTTACACAAAAACTCCACTGAACTCAGTGGCATTATGCCCATTTACACATTGGGAAGGGAAAGCAGAATCAAGCCCATTTTTCCTGCTGTAGCATAGTTCATTGCCAGCAAATATGAAAAACACCATTATGTTCCCAGTTTGTTCTCATCTTTAGAGTATGATGCTGTTTCAGTTAATACAAATTTGTCATTGATCAGAAGCATGTGCTTTGTCAGTGGGATCAGGACCTCTGTATTCCTTGTAATCTGTTTTATAGATAATAAAAAGAGCTCCTCCCAAAGGTGTGGTTTGTAATGCAAAAAAAAGTAAAAAACCTGGTAGTATATTGGATATAGGACCTTCCTTTCAGATAATAGAAGTTGTCTTAGCCCTGTGCAGGTGCCAATCCTCAGGTGGAGTTGGCCAGCCCCAGTTGAAAGTCTCATGTTGAACTACGTGTGTCCAGCACTGCCCAGCTGGGTGACCCATAGGTCTTACCATGTGTCATGGTTTAACCCCAGTAGGGAGCTAAGCCCCACGCAGCCGCTCACTCACTCCCCCTCAGCACGGTGGGGAAAAGAATTGGAAGGGTAAAAATGAGAAAACTGGTAGGTTGAAGTAAAGGTATCTTAACAGGTAAAGCAAAAGCTGCACAGGCAAGCAAAGCAAGGAATTAATTCACCACTCCCCATGGGCAGGCAGATGTTCAGCCATCTCCAGGAAAGCAGGGCTCTGCCATGCGTAACGGTTACTTGGGAAGACAAACGTCATCACTCCAAATGTCCCCACTTCCTTCTTCTTTCCCCAGCATTTATTGCTGAGCATGATGTCATATGGTATGGAACATCCCTTTGGGGTCAGCTGACTTGGCTGTCTCCCCTCCCAGCTTCTTGTGCACCCCCAGCCTACTCGTTGGTCAGCTGACTTGGCTGTCTCCCCTCCCAGCTTCTTGTGCACCCCCAGCCTACTCGTTGACAGGGCAGTCTGAGAAGCAGAAAAGGTCTTGATGCTGTGTGAGCACTGCTCAGCAATAACTAAAATATCCCTGTCTTATCAACACTATTTTCATCACAAATCCAAAACAGCACCATACAAATTACGATGAATGTAATGAACTCCATCCCAGCCAAAACCGGTACACCGTATCCGTTATGCTCAGATGCAGATATGCAGCAAACATCTCCCCTTTCCTATATTTTCATTCCCCTTGATACCGGTGGGTAGCAGAGAGGTCTCTTCCATCTTTCAGTCCTAGTCATCACCTCTTCATATCCTTCCACCTCTGCTCCACTCTGCATCCCAAAAATTAACTGGAAAACAAAATTATGTCCTTTTCTGGGTCTATACTTCCTAATCTGATTTTTCTAGTATTTTGTTCTAGTAACTGTTTACTCACTGTAATCCTGTAGACCACTTCAGGCTCCAATTTAAATGAAAGCTGCCTGCCAGATAAGACTGCCTTGAATTGCCTCTGTCATAATGTAATCTATAGTTCTTTCATTTCCTGGAGTGCTAATGGTAAAAGTACAGCACCAGTGAGCATCATAGGCTGTACAATACATTATAAATAAAGGTACGTGCACTACAGTATTCAAGATAAAAGATATTAAGGTTACTGTAGGGGTACTGTAAAATTTAGTGCTGTGTAGAATATGTTAGTAGTTTCTAAAACAACAGTCAGATACTTACTAGGCACAAAACCAAAGCAAATTCAGAAAAGAAACTGTCAATAGCACAAGCCCTAGAAACCTTCAAAGGGTTCAGGTTTGATCTATTTGCCCTTAGTCAGCAATGCTTTTTTTCATGAGCTGTTTCACTGAAATCATGATGTGGAAAAAAGTGTTGTGCAATGCGGAACATGTCCGTACCTGCAAACTCTTTGAAAAGAGCTCTTGCCAAAATCATGCATTTTGACACCAGGCAGGTTAAATAATGCTCCCATAAACACACACCCTTCTTGGACTGTAATCTCTCTTGCAGTTTTGGTTCTGGGCTGATACAGTGCCTAACACTCCAGGATCCTGGGGAGAATAGACTTCCAAGCCACTACAGAAAATCAGTGTTGAGACAGGGAAACACCATTGACGTGAGCAGTAATACAGCCTATAATACCATGTCCCTATTCCTTTTTGTAGCATCTCATCACCCTGTTCAATCTCAGCACTTTCATGTATGCCCAAAGCACCCAGGATACTTATACGGTATCTCAGACAGTATTTACATTGCTTAGCCTCAAAAGACAGAGGTTTTGGACCATACAGCCATATAACTGAGGTGGTTTCACATCCAAAAGCTAAGGTGAGATGTTCAAACTAATTCTGGATCTATCTGCTATGTAGGTATCTCAGTGCAGGTTCGGGAATAAAGTTAACGAAAGGATAGGACTTCAGGTGTGGCTAAAGCCCCCCTGGCCCTGACTGTGGGATGAAAAAGCTGGCAACCCATTTGCCTGTATGTTTGAGTGTCTCAGCAGCATTGCTTGAGCTCCACTTCTGTCATAGCTGTTACTAAACACATTTTCACAGGAGCAGCTTTTTGGCTCTGCTGATATCTCCAGAGAATCCTCATCCAAGAAGCTGGCATGTATATGGAAAGGGAGTAGATGATAGATTATTTCATATAGTTTAATTGATGGGGTCATCCTAATTCTCATGCCTTCCCCTATTGTAAATCTTCTCCTTCGTCCTCTTATTGAAACTGCCAGTTACATGGTGCAGGTAACCTTTGTGATTGCTTACCTGAAATCATACTGCTCAGAAAAATTTCTGATTATTTGATTTCTTTTAAACCTTCTTCTGAGACTCAATGCAAGGGTTTGTTCAAGAACCACAAAGAAAAAAGGCATTTTAAAGTTTCTTACTTATTAAATGGATTGTATTGAAAAGTCGGAGGCTTGGCAACAGGGATTTATGTGAGGATTTGTGATGCCTAAGGTACCTTTGTGCACGTCATACTTTCACACGCGAAACTCATCCTGAAGTAAAGAGGACTCAGTATTTTCTTGCAGTGATATTTATCTGGGGTTTGGTGTGTGTTATCACTACAACAATTGTAACAAATCACGCCTTTTGGAGAAACCAAGGGAAAACTAAGGCTATAGTTACATTGCGAAGTTAAGATCAGCTCAGCTAAGACCTAAGCATGGTAATTTCTGCATTGCCAGAGGTAGCTCAGCTGTAACTTGGGTTGAGAACAGAAACTGGTCTGATAAAATGAATTTCCATTTAAAGTGGTGACTCAAGACTTTCAGTCAACATAGAGGAACTGGTATTCTCAGAGAGCAAGTCATCTTATCCTGCTGGAAGTGCCCAAAGTAGTCATGCAAATCACACACTAAAAAAGCCCGTTTATCTCCACTAAGTTCTAAAGAAACCTTAGTGTGGAAGTCAAAAGCCAGGTGAAATGACCCCATTCAAAGGTTATTCTCGTAAATTAAGTACACTTGCATGGTGTTGTCTGGCAGGGAGGCCAACTGAATCAGAACAGTCCAACTTCAGTCCAACTTCAGAACAGTGTGCCCTCAGCCAAAATGTGCATTAGGAAAAGTTTCTGGTCTGTGCTGGCTCCCAGACTGTGCCTGGGAGAGAGTTTCTGAGAGAATGCCGGACTCCAGAGCCTGGAGAGATGGCTTTGACAGGCTGAGAATGGACAATAGCCATCCACTGCAAGGGAAAACTCCTGAGCACCATTAAATTTAGGAGAAAGGATAAAGTGTTTCCATTGTGCTTAAAACGCCATAACCCAGGACAACCTGACAGAACAGAGTGAATGACTTCGGCTTGGCCACACTTGATCAGTACAGATGTTACAGTCCATAGTATGATACATATCAGTCTAGGATCTTCCTCTCCGAAGCTTGCTGTCATCTGGGCTAAGCTATCACAGCACTTATCAAAGAATGACTATATCTGTACAGAGAACCTGACATGCCTTCGGTCTCAAAAAATCCCCCCATTTATTCCCTGGAGTCTAAGCCCATGGTAGTTAATTTTCCAGAGCCAGAACTCTTCAATTTGTGTTCTGCAGAAGTGTTACAGACTCTCTGCTTTTCTTTTCGTAAGGCCTTTATGTTTTAAAATGCTCTAGATATAGTTGATCTTGTCTATTTTTTAAATTACTTGTCAACAGTTTGCTACGGAGACAGAAAGGGGCTGAGGGGAAGCAGATTTTTAATGCTAGAATACCGCCTGCCTTCTCTGCTGAGTTAAGGCCAATAAGACATGAAAATTTAGAAGCCTGCTACCATATCAAGAAAGATCTTGAGCTTATTTTCTTTACGGCCTTTGTGCATCTAGACGGCCACTGTGGATGACAGCAAAATTTGACTTACCTGCAATGTAGACATAAATGTTCAATAAGGACATCTTATCTGCAGAGGTCTAGGAAAATGATTTAATCTATAGTGGCTCTCAGTGTTCACAGTTGTCATGATAAACCTTTCATGAATACTAAATTATCTTAGAAGTGTATCCTGATTGGAAAAAGCTGGGAGGAGTTTGGGGACAAGCATCTAACAGGCATGGAAAGACACTAGTCTAGGCTTTTAATATTTTCTGTGAAAGTAAGAGTTGTTGAAGCACACTCGGTGCAAAGGAGCCCGTTCAGCTCCATCTCTCCATGGTGGTGTTTCTCGGTGCTGAGGATTGTAAACACCATGATGGCAGTGGGAAGGTCTCACTAAAGGGCAAAATCTCCTGTGCCCTGAATTAAAAGAAAACCACCTCCCACCATGCCACTGCTTCCTGGTTACTGTTACGCTTCCATGAGTGAAACATATTAAAAGCAACAAATTAAAAGTTGTTTTAAACCAGGCTTTGGTGTCTAGAAGAAAAGGGAAGAACCCCCCTCCAGGGCTCAGAAGCCAAGATAATAGTGCAGAGTGCTGTGGGAAAAATATCAAAATAGAAAACCTCATTACACGTGCTGCTTTTTATAGCAGACAACAGAGTCCAGTTTTGGGGGACTTTCCTTCCAATCAACATACTTTGCTGTTGGTCTCTTGATGCTGAGGTCCATAACACGAGTTACAAGAACAAAGCTTTAGCTTTTTGAATTGTCATTGATGTGGCCTCATAGAATCTGATTCTGCTTAAATAGCAAGAATTGCTAATCACTATCTAGACCCTCATCTGTCATTATTTAACTCTAAATATTCTTTCAGTTACTGGAAATGTGTTTGCTCTGCAGAACTCTGCATTCACTTTGTCATGTTTCCTACATGTCATTAGATCTTCAGGCCTACAAATGTATTATTCATACACTCATTGCTTCCAAATATATAAAATCAGATACTGCTCAGCTGAACCCCAATCCTGCAAAAATCTGTACATGTGTTATTCTCAGCACCTGAGCAGTATGAGAACAGTGAAGAGGGTTCTTAGTCTTAAATTGTGCATAGCTGCTTGTAGGATCATGGCTCCTATCAGTAGGAGCTGAAATAGCAAAGAATCTTCAGCTAATTTATTGCTTCTTTATTATTCCTTTTAAAAATGTAAGTTGATTTTAAAATAAAACATCCTTCTGAAATGGAAAGTTCAAACATTTAACGTAAAAAAGAAAAGTCTATGCCAAGTCATTTAACGTTTCCTCTTTTCTAATGCTTTATTTCAGTCAAACTATTAAAAGAATGTGGTTGAATTTGCATGTAGTTTTGTTCCTTCCAGGAATACACATTGTTGATCAGCTGCTGCCTCTGAACTGCTCAGCTACAAACTTATATGAAGCCCAGGGGTTTATAATAGAAAAATAAGCACAAGAGAAGGGCACGAATAGACTAAGTGGGCAGACCCCAATACAGCTGGATCCAGTGTTATATAAGATCTCCCAGGGTACCCAGGTTATCCGGAAGGATGACCAGGTATGACACAGGCTTACAGGTGACTCATTCTCTCTGCAGTAAGAGGTCAGCAGTAGGCATTTCAACTGGCATTAGACACCCGTGAATCGTGCCCAGCATATCTACATGACCATATCCACATTAGATAACTAGCTCACAATCTTTATCTTCCAGAGCAAGATCTGGGCATGAGATAGGGTCATCAGGTTACCTTCTGGGAGGAGGCCATCGTATGTCATTTGGTGAAGGTGAAGTTGTACTCTCTGTCTGCTTGACATCATTGTCTCTTTCTCCTCAAACACCAGATTCTACTGGTTGTTGGCTAAAATAATCGTGCTAACTGCCTGTAACAAGCAAGGGAGGTCACACAGTGGAAGCAGGAAGCAGCTTAAGTGAATGTGAGCCTGTGATAAAGGGTGCAAGCTGAAATGTAACGATATAGGACTGAATATAACATTCCCAAAGCATAAGACTTGATAGGTCTGTGCATCTGGTGATCCTTACAACTTGTAGAGAAATGTTGAGATCCCAGATATCCAATAATTTTCAATACCAGTAAAGAAACAAAAAAATCCATGTATGCATATACTGTGCCTCAAGCTTAACAATGAGAAGAAAAGAAAATTCTACCATTTTATTTATGTCCTTGGAGTCTTCCAATAAACAGTTCATGAGCTGTTAGCTAAATGTGCTTTCCAATGACCTGCAGTAAGCAAAGCTCCAGCTGAAAACCCTACGCTTAGACACTGACCAGATTAATAACCTGCAACATGCAAGCTGGAGCCCTTCAAGTACAGACAGCATGTCTGGAGGCATGCACCACTTGAACAATATGTGCCTATGCATAAATACAGCATCCACTTCTGTCTCGCCATGGAGCAATTGCCCGACCACTGAAAACAGGGCAGTCTCTGCCACTCCAATTACGTCTTTCCCCAGTAGTCGCTATAGTTGTGATGCTTGAAATAAGCCAATGTTTTTAGATGAATCTGAGCTTCTGGTACAGAGGCCTTTGGGAAATAATTACCGTATTAGAATAAAGCGTGGCGCTGATGGAGATCTTTGCTGACCAACGTCCTGCTCTCACAAGGTGCTCGGTACGGGTCCCTCACTTTGCCATTCACATCTTTCAGGACAGGGCATCTTGATGCATGTAGACTGGGCAGTCTTCAGCTGACCTGGGCTTCGGTGCAGATACCTTAGTTTACAGCAACAATAGCAGAATTTGGCAGCAGGACCTAATGGGGTCATTTCAGAAATGAACTGGACCCAACAAACTTTGATCGGCTTTATTGTAAGGAAAACTATGTAATTGCTTACAAAGAATTTACTAAGTAACCTTTTACGCAGATAGAGCCGTTATTATTGTTTTGTTTTAATTGTTGATGATACTCTTATTTGTGTTTCTTTAGGTGAACTCACTGATTTGAATGTAAGGACACTTTTGTGAGGCTTTTGAAACAAAATCCACAGTGAAGCAACTACAGTTCGGGCCTAAGCCTTTTCCCATTAGTGATAGTAAATGGTAGCTAATCCTTATCAACACTAAAGTACGCTTTAGTTTGCGGACTGTCATATCCTTTAAACGTGTTCTCCAAGAGAGTGGGATATTAATACAGTGCATCTCCTCCTAGTGGCAACACAAGGGAAATCACGAATTTGCTGGATTGTACCACAGTGACAGAATGTCGTTTCAATTGCCTTATTAACCATATGAAAAAATATATCACAACAGTGAGAATGCTTCTCAGTTATCTATATCTTACCCCTAAGGCTATTGTCATGAGCCAGTGGCATACTAAGGAAAGAGTACTAATTCAGTTGTCAGCTGCCTTGCCTATTAAGCAGGAGGAAAAATACCAGCAACAAAATTGAAACAAGTAATAAGGGTAAGAGAAAGGTCTGGATACCCTTGTCCACTTGATTTCTTAAATTAAACAAATACAACTACTTCTCCTGTTTTTCCTGTCACATACCATTGTACTGGGAGTATTGTGCTGTCTTCTAATTGAGTATTTACTCTGCTTAAAATGCTACATGGCTTGCACTTTAAAAACGTAAGTGCTGGAATATTATACTCCAAGTTCATGACCTGCATGTAAACCATAGGAGGATGAGCAATGATTTGCTAAACCAAAACATGTTCAGAGGCTGGAAAGAGTAGGCTCATTGTAAGGATTGAGGAAACCTTTTGGTTTCTCTACAGATAGACTGGATGTTTTGATTAATCATAGACAAACTCTTCATAGCAGGGAGTGGACTGTCTCCAGGTGTTTATTCCAGAGAGATCAGAGAGTTTTATGAGACAAATGCAATGACATGGCTCTTCGTGTCTCTGCTCTTTGCATAGTCTTTCAAAGCTGTGGGCACTGAAGACAGTATTCAGTTTCCTTAATTCAGTGCCATTTGGGGGGACTCTGCTGCTTGATAAGTATGCAGATCTCCTAAGTCCCATGCCAGGCCAGCCCACACTGTGCATATAACTCAGGATATTTCAAATGTCACTACATGCCTGTATCCAGCCAACTGAAACCTACCATAAGAACCAAGTGCATAAACAAATTTGTTAACATTTGTGACTGGTAGTGTTTCACTCCAACTTTGGAGCACCATGCTGGTGTATGGAGTGCTGGTGAAGCATGTGTAAATCTCAGAAGTGCTTTTTTCAGAAAACATAAATTTTTTTGGGTCATGATATTAGTTGCTGAGACATTTGGGAAGGGTTCAGGGTAAGATTGAGACACCAAGTGTGCAATGCATCTGCCCAGCCTAGAGCACCTATGGCTATCAGAAATGCCTTAGATTATCCCTCCTTGCCTTGAGTCACATCTCCAGAAGGACTCAGGTATACTGTATGTCTCATGCTCCATATGCTTAAGCAGCTGGTCCACATGTTGTTTCCCCGTCTTCTTCTCTGAGTCCACTTTACCATCACCTTTACTGTATTTTGTCACTTGTACTTATGCAAACTGTATGTGCAGTTCCACACCTTTGGTTTTTTTGGATCTTACAGGGGTAAGTGACTATAGAAATTAATGGGAAATAGACCTTTCAGAAGACACAAAATGACCACTTCATATCTACAGGAAAAGAGTGGAAGTATTTCTAGTGGGGCGAGCAGAATTTCTATTTTTGCCCCTCTACCAACTGTTTACAAAAAGTGCAGTGCAAGTAATGGAGAATGATAACTAGGGGAGAAAGACATTCCAGTGCAGGCTGAGGAGTCTTAAGCACCAGACCACTGGTTTAATGAAAATTCAGCTATAGAAAGAAGTTACTATGGAGGGAATATTATTTTCAGGTAAAAGGAAGGGATGGGATTTAATTTTTGGCTATATCCACATTAGCACAGCATTATTTCCACATCATTCACACTGCTCTTCAGTAGCACTCATCACCTTCACTCCTTCTGGTACATCTGTATTGCTTCAAGCTCCACAACTGAGGACGAGGGACCCAAACTTTTAACTGTACCCAGAGACAGGACAAGAGGCAATGGTCACAAACTAAAACACATGAAAATACTTTTTCTTCTATGAGGGCAGTCAAACACTGGCATGTGTTGTCCAGAGAGGTTGTGGAGTATCAACCCTTGGAGATATTCAAAACCCATCTGGACGTGGTTCTGGGTGACTTGCTCTAGGTGGCCCTGTTTGAGCAGGGGCATTAGACAAGATGACTTCCAGAGGTCCCTTCCAAACTCAACCATCTGTGATTCTGTGATGGAGCAACAACTAGTTTGGAGGCCTCTGGCAGTAGCTCAGTTTTAGGGCTATTGTACCTTCTTCTGTACCTGAGCCTGAAAGGGTCTCATTCTTGCTGAACACCCTCTGAGGCTGAGTTTTCCCTCAGTAAAATCAGAATTTAGGCCCATGGAGTCTCATAATTTCTGTCGTCCTTCTTGTTGTTATTCTTCTCAGAATTGTTTGCATTTGAGTCTAAGGATTGGGTTCATGTCTCTTAACTTTAAATGCCTAGAAGTTAAGTTTGCCAAAGGGAGAGATAATTGGTCACTTCTGACTTTATATTCAGTTAAGGAAAATGTGTATCTTTGGAGAGTAATAAGGCCCACAGACACTATAAAAGCCTGAGCACACACCCCACCCTGGAGGTCTGGCATTTGGCACTTGGGACCAGGCTGGAGGTGGCACAGGTGAGGGCCATCAACCTTCCTTTGATGAGTTTAGAAAGTATTACAAATCTGCCTAATGGGGTCAGCCAAGTTCTGACCCCTCTCCCTGGGGGAGCTGCTTTGAGGTGGGGATCTTGTTCTGGACCCCCACATGAGCTACAGCCCCACAATGCCAAAGCCCTGAGTGGACCTGGCCATGGGCACTGTTGGTCCAGATATGGATGCTGACCCATGAGCTGACATCCCAGCCTGGCCTCAGTCTGTCCCTGTCCCCACAGAGGTGCCTGTTTCCCAGGACTCAGATGATTGGAAGTGATGATTGGGAACAGGTCAAGCTGATTTTTTTTCTGGGTAAGAACATTTCCACTGCCATTGATTGTAGTAACCACAGTGTTTCGGGTAGAGGCAAGATGGTCTTCTTCGTGGCAGTAAGCTGGGGATCAGGCAGCACTGGCTCCAACCCTGGCTCTGCCTAAAACTTCCATGCCTTGGACAAATTGCTGAGGCCTAGATCTAGAAAATTACTTTCTTGAAGTTAAACTGTGGAGGGGACTAGGAACTCAAATCCCAAATTGTTCTCCTTCAACCCCTTACTCCAGATATCAACATCACCAAATGTAAGCAGTTACCCCACAGCCAATAGCCCTTTTGTCTCCTTTGGTTGTGAGATATTTTGGTCCATCAAGCATCACAAAGCAGATACTCCTCTCTCATGACACAACTGGCTTTTTCTGGACACACCTCAACAGGGGCTCCAGGGAGAAATCAGAAATAGCCTGTGCTGCAGCTGGCCCCAGGGCAGAGAAAAGGCCCTCGCACTGTTTAGCCTACCAGTATGAATGTTGCCTTTAGCCTTTGCTGTGTTGTCATCCTTAATACAATCATAACAAATAAAAATATGGCACATATCCCATCCACTGGATTGAAGCCATTGGGAGGTAAGATAACTGGTATTTCCAGAGAGCAGAAAGCCAGGGTGGATGGTTCTGTCAACATTCTACCATGGCAATGCTGCTATCATTCATAGTACTGGTATTCAGTAATATCAACCTGAACAAACTCACAGCTGTGAAAATAAGTTTAAAAACTCTCCACGGAGGTATTTCACTGAATAGTTGTTCTCAATATGCATGAGAAGAAATATTTATTCATGTGAAAATACAGATACAATTCCTTTCAGTAAATTAGTAACAGACAATGCAGAGTCAAAAGGGTGTCTTTTTTTTTACCTTTTTTTTTGTTTTATTTGTAGCAAGCCTTCAGCAATTTGTAATTAGATCTTTCATGCTGGGAGAAAAAAGAGAAAGAGAAGGAGAGGGAGACCCATATTTCTGTAAAATCATTAGTACTTTTGGCAGCAGAAGGCTGGATCCTCAGCTGGTGTAAATTAGAGGTGGCTGTAGTGAAGGCAATAGGGCGTTGTTGATTGACACCATGGATATCATTCCCACTGCCCGCAGGAGCCAAGTCTGAAGCAGCAGCAAAGCCTGATGAGCCTATATTAGATCAGACATCAGCATGTTTGAGGAGATGTGGATAAAACAAGAAATGTAAAAGGGAGAGCAAAGCAGGGTACAAATATGTGGGGTCCTAGAGAAATCGGGCCTGTTGAAAGGCAGGAGGAAATGGAGAGGACATGGAGTGAAGGACTGAGAAGTCTGATGGTCACATGAGGCTGGCAGAGATCTAAAAGAAGAGGCAGGAGAGTCAGCAGGGTACTGAAATTATTGACATTTCTCAGTCAGCAAACTGCTCAGACCTTAACAAAAAGGCTTTGATAGAGTACTGGGAGACACTATTTCAAGTCTTTCCATTTTGACAGGTAATAATTTATTACTGGATAGATTAGTCAATGGAATAAGCTATGAAAATATTTGGCTAAATGGCCCCCTCTCATATATCTTGCACCAATATAGTCACTTCTGGCAGTTCCGACTTATACCCGTAAAACTGAGTAAGACAAAGCTGTCTAACAGTTCCTATGAATCTTCCAAGTGCGACAGAGAAGGAATACAACTATTTAGATACCGAAAGCTTTGGTGAAAGGATAGTTTTTGACTATGCTCTTCCTGGAGAACGTTTGGTGTGTGTATACACCTACATAACATTGCGTGAAGCAGGGCCACTGGACTAGCCTGTGCACTAGAACTCAATGGAGTTGAATGAATTAATCATGTCTGGGCCTGTTTAAGTTCTCTGTATATTATTTCAACAATATTTATCACTGACAAAGCCTCACCTGCAGACAGAAGTTGATAAAGTGCTCTGGTTTCTGTACAACAGAATCATGCCTTTTTACTTTTGTTTCTTGAGGCCAGATGGCCCACCTTGTACCATTCCCAGGAGAGTCAACCTAATTTAAAATAGTATCACATCTCTGACCCTGTACTTTCCTCCACACTGTCATAAGACTTCAGTAGCACAAATGCTTTCCTTTCAAGGCAGAGCTCTACACCCTGCAGTGAATTTCAGGATCCTAAGGTTGCTAAAGCTGTCCTCCACCAGTTGATTTGGCAGCGTTGTACTTAGATCTTTTAAAAGATGATCCTTCATCCCACTTAGTCATCTGGATTTTCTTCCATGGTTTGTGGAGGCAGATACCTCCAGAGGGTGCTTCATCCTCCTATTGATGTTCCTGTTATTCAGTGTGTCTCAATCTCATCTATATTTAACTTCTGGCTAAAATCCTTACATTTTGTGGGAAAAGGGATTTTATTTTGGAGAAAAAAAACCTTTAAGTGTCACACATACCTTTATTTTGCAGCCTACACAAGCCTAACTCGGAATACCAGGTTCCCACTTTGAACTTTTCCTATTTACAAGCAGTAATCTGTCTTCTCTGAACATCCTCCTGAATTCGCTCCGAACTACTTCTGCATATCAAACTATCAGTCTATCTGTCCATCTGGCTTGCTAATCTTCTTCACAGCTTATTTTTTTGGGTTCCTTTTGCTGTTGTATCTGTGTGTCTTCCTCAGGAAAATTTCTGCTTGCAGGTTAAATTGCCTGGAATACTTGGCTGAACAACAACAGGTCTGCAGACAAATGGAAGAGGCTATGCTTAAAAATATCAAGTGAATGTCTGTGGGAAAATGCTGCTGTTGTGACCATCTGTGTATTGACATATGTTTGCTACAGAGGGCTGAATGTGACATTCGGTGCTTCAATGGGAATCTTGAGTGCCCAAAGAATGAAGGGCTTAGCCCTCTATGCCTTGACTAGGTCTGTGTAAGCCTCATTACTGAATTATACATGATGACCTAAACTGGTGCACAGGTGGGACAGAAACTCCAAAGGATGGCAAGCAAGTTCTGTTTGGAGTAATCAGTGATTCCTTTAGAAAAAATAAGAGGAAAAAACCCAACCAGACCTATCAAGAAACCAAGGAAAAGGGTGATTATCCCATAATACCAGTAATAGAAAACTTGACAGCCCAAATCAGAAGGGTGAACAGTCTCATTTTGTCCATGAAAGCAGATTACAGCTTGTTTCATAACATTATAAAGCACTGAAATTTAGTGTCAACAATTTCTTTTGACTGAGCAACCACTTTAAATCAACTTGGCATGTAATCCTAGCAAATTTATGGTTTTGAAAGGGGCAGGAAGACTAAGGATTTTGCTTTAATGTGTCTGGGGAAAGTCACGGACTGTGTAGCTACTTCTTTGAAAGACTGCACATCACCATTTAAACAAAAAGTTACTTATATTTTCTTCATTTAGTTACTGTTTTATGCTGCGCTGCGGCAAAAAACTTTCCAAGTTATTCTGCCAGTATTAACATCTTTCTTGCAGCAAAATTTTGCCTTAACACTTATAGCAAAGAGAAGTGGACTTTGTGGAGGCCAAGGCCAGCCTGAAAATACTGTCTTGGGATGCAAGAAACAGCAAGAATGGTGTCTTTCATGGCAATGTGTGCCTTTACCTGCCTGAGAATAGAGCTAAAATGAGCGGAACTACATACTGAAACTATACATTAATGAACCAGATAGTAATATATATTAAACAATGTAATTTGCTTGCTTGAAAGACATTTGCACTGGATGCCAGAGCACTGACAACTCCTTTGCCCCACATTTGTTATGCAGTTTGTGTAGAGGTATGAAACACTTCCAGTCTGGGGGGTATTGACACTCAACTGGCACTAACATAATTGGCTACTTCAGGTGTAAGGCAATGCTGAAACAGCTTTCAGAGCAGGTATGTGAGAAGAAAATACGTGTGGGAGGAAGTAATGAAAGCACCTGTCTTCACTAACCTATGTCAGTTGAAAGTGTGTAAGGACAACTCAACAACTTCTAGCATGCAATTTCCATGGGATAATTGCAAACATCTTGATCTGCATTGCTAGTTTTGCTCCTCTTCATCTCATTTCTTTCTTCTGTGGTTGTGTAAGGGCTGGGGGGTAGGTTATTTTTCATCGCAAAGAGCCATGTTAAGGTCACTTTTCATTTTCTCCTTCCTACACATATAGGATCATAGAATCACAGAATAGTTTTGGTTGGAAAGGACCTTTAAAGGTCATCTAGTCCAACCCCCTGCAGCGAGCAGGGACATCTTCAACTAGAGCAGGTTGCTCAGAGCTCCATCCAACCTGACCTGGGGTGTTTCCAGAGATGGGGCATCTACCACCTCTCTGGCCAACCTGGACCAGGGTTTCACCACCCTCATTGTGAAATGTTTCTTCCTTCTATTTAGTCTAAATCTGTCCTCCTTTAGTTTAAAACCACTTCCCCTTGTCCTATTCCAACAAACCCTGTTAAAAAGTCTGTCCCCGTCTTTCTTAGAAGCCCCCTTTAAATCTTGGAAATCTGCAATAAAGGTCTCCCCGGAGCCTTCTCTTTCTAGGCTGAACAACCCCAACTCTCTCAGCCTTTCTTCATAGGAGAGGTGTTCCATCCCTCAGATCATTTTTATGTTCTCCTCTGGACCTCCTCCAACAGGTCAATGTTTTCCCTGTGCTGGGGGCTCCAGAGCTAGGCGCAGTGCTCTAGGTTTGATTTAGGCATCATATGCCATAGCAGAGCACCAAAGTTTAGTTCCCGAGTGCAGTGCTCTAGGTTTGATTTAGGCATCAGATGCCATAGCAGAGCACCAAAGTTTAGTTCCCTTTATGTTCTTCCTACCAGACAGTTCTGACCAGGTCTCCAGGTCACTGTTCCAGTTCAGGTACAACTGAGTTTAAAAGCTTTCATGAACTGGTATTTCAATAAAAAAAGAAAGTGTCAATAAAAAGAGGAAAAAGAGGATCTGTTGTTTGGTTTTGTTTTGTTTTTTTTTTTTTTTTTCCAACTCCAATATGTGTTTTTAAACATCTGTGCTGCAATGGTGATAGTTTTTAGTTTAAATAAATGAAAACATTTTTTTGGTCATGGCTTTAATAAACACCACTTTCTACCAAAGCATTTAATTAAGTATTTTGGGGAGAAAATTATTAATGAGAAGGAGTTGTAAAGGCAATGGGATGGAGGTGAATTCCTGTCTTAAAAGTCAGAGAAAACATAAAAAACTCTCATTCACATTCCATCTAGATGCTTTCCAGAGAGGCTAGCATTTTTCAGGGTTGTTCCATCTGCTCTAATGATCTGCTTGACTTTTCCAGCTCCAGGATTTCTGCCTCGGCTCATGTGCCTATTTTCAACCTCAAATTTCTCCACTGGGGTGCTGCCTAGGGAATTCAGTTAAGAATGTAGGTGGTAATTCACACAGGAATCACAAATGGGATATGTAAAGGAAACCTTCTGAGTTTTAAAATGCCTCTCATGAGTCACGGTGTCTTCCATAAGTAAGGAGAGAGGACATTGCCTTTCCCTA
>NW_010528246.1:36681-42741 GCF_000687285.1 Phaethon lepturus
TGTGGATTTGGAAGTAATGAATTTTGGAAATAATAATGCAGGTTTGGAAGTTACTGGGGTATTTATTTGGCTGTCACTTCACTGTGATCCTTGGAACCAAATCAGAGACATTTTAATGTAAGGAAGTTTCAAAAATACTTCAATTTTCAGCCACATGTTTCAGCATGCAACAACCTTTGGAAAGTCACACTAGGGCATTTTCCAAGAAAAAGGAATCATCCAAACCCACTAATTTCAGTCTGCGTTGAATGAATTCCTTTGTAGACTTTCTCACATCCCCATCCTGGGTGTGGGGTTTTCTTTATTTCTAACTTATTGAGTGAGCACAGAAACATTTGTGAGAATCTAATGACAAGGGTATGCTCTTGAAAACTTATCAAAAAGTTGTCTTAAAGGGAATTATGGGAAGAAAAACCTATTTGGAAAGGGAGATGGTGGACACATACTCTTAATTGTCATATCTGATGTTTCTGAAAATATTGAGTCCAGTCTATTCTTTGGGCACTACTTTTTTCACTGGCGCTACAATTTTTTCCCCAAATTTGCATTAAAAAAGAAAAAGAAAAACTGGTTTTGCTGGTCTAGGCAATTTACTATGCCAGAAGCTAATGAGATATGAATAAGGTCAGAAATGCACATCTTTTCACTTCTTTAAACTTTCCATCTTTTAGCTGCTTCTGATTTTTCCTCAGATATCAGCACAACTTCACTGCGCTGTCAAAGTCTACGTATGATCACATGGCTAAAACCTGGCCAAAATTCCTTATTTCATCCCTCTTGTTTTATTCCAATCTAAATGGATGGTTTGGATGAGAAAAAGGATCTGTTGTTTTCATGATATTAACAAAACCTTTTCTTCACTCCCTCCCCACCCTGTAATGGCATATTAAGGAAAAAACAAACAAAATCCAAACCCACAGAACTCCTTAGGGTGAAAAGTACTCTTTAGTAGGTTTGTTTTTTTGTTTTTGTTTTTGTTTTTTGTAAAAAGCATAGAAAATATATGAATTTGATCCAGCAAAGAGAATTTTCCAGCACAGGGAAAACCATTTTATTGTCTGCTTAAGCAGAACTAAAAGCAGGCTGCTCAGCTCTGCTCATCTTCAGTCACACTATTTTTCCTGGTTCCTAGACCATGGATTTATCCCAATAAACAAGAAAACTGTACTCAAACAGGTAATGTCCCTGCTCTGACTTACTGCAGAAGAGTGTAAGCATTAGGGAGGGGAAGGAAAAGGTGGTCAGAAAAGACAGGGAAAAAGCAGGAACCCTCTTGGGGCAGCTCACATCTTGACAAGTTTATATAATTTGTGAAAGCAGGATCTATGAACTGTTTCAAAAAGAAAACCAGTTCCACCCAAAGTACCTAAATTTCCATTCTTGTGGAAAAAATTCTAATAGCATTTTCATTAAAAAAAAAATCTGTATAAATGAGAAATTTCCAATGGAAAATACACTTGCCTTTTGGAGCAGCAGCCTTACTCATTTTCTTCCCACTGAAAAACTTTCACGAAAGCCTGCATTTAGCACTTGAAGTATAAGTACATGTAGCAACTTCACACATTTGAGTACACATACTCATGCAAAACTCTTATAAGTCCATGGATGTGCATTTATTTATTTATTTATTTAGACTTCTATATAAACTACATAAGACTTCAAAGACATTTAGAACCAAAATAATGAAGATGAATCTCTTCCTCACCACCCCCAAAAAAATTCAGAGAGTAATTTTAATGTCTCCTTAGCACACACTGTAAGACCTGTAATTTTCTCCTGCTCTTCCAATCAGATAAAATTGTATTTCACTCCTTTGCAATATCGCTGTGGTTTTGTGGTATAATTAATACTCTGAGGAAACACACACACTGTGAGAATCTCTTCTAGAAACTGACCTGGCAGATGACCTCTGTGTAAGATACGGAGTAATATGATATCCACTTAGCTGATAACTAAAGCTGACAAAATAAGTAATTCTGACATAATATTGCTCACAATCAGCAGCAAAGGCTCTATATTGGGGGAAAAAAAAAAATTGGGCAAGAAACAACAAATGGTTGTTTAGACCCTTGGCCCTACCAGTGATGCATCTTCGGATCCTCCATGGCAGACCACCACCGTACATCACTGAGAAGCCGCATAAGCGATTACGTTGACCCCTGCGTAACTCTGGTGCAGTCCCAGGTGCTCACACCATGGTTTAGTTCAATACCTGCTGTGGGATCCAACTCTTCATAGATTAGTAAAAATACAGAGCTGTAAGGAGCCCTGGGAGTTCATGTAGCCCACTCCCCTTCCCCGGGAAGTGGGGAGGGTTTTTCTGCACTGTGAATGTTTTTGCTTTGGGCCACAGGAGCTGCTATCAGCAGGATGCAGTGTTTTCCTAAAAAAGGAATTAAAAGCTGAGTCTTCAGTATGGTTCTTGTAGAGATGGGGTAAACTCAGACTAGAACTGTTCCTTATCCTATTGATAGACATAGATGTAGTTCACACAGTTTATGATAAACCCTAAATGATGTGTATTAAAGTGGATTAAAATGAATACTCAGAGTGTGCAGAGGCCACACAGAATCATGACCTGATAATACTGACTAATTGTCTGGAGTTGATTAAACGCAGATTGAACTGCTAGCTGTAACACACTTGGATTGTCTCTTTTCTCCTTAAAAACCCTAATCTTTAAAAAGCTTCCCACATCCTAGATTTTATATGCAGGAATTTTGTCTTTGATTTCACTGGAACAAGTACATACGGAAAGGTACAAGCGAAGACGCCTATGATCCCACCCATATTACCAGCATCAGGCTTGATTTCTCACCTCCCCATGTCAGATGGTTGAAGCCCACCCTGGTAGGACTGTCAGCTTATTCCTGTGTGTCCCCCAGACTCACTGGAAATTTTATGGGGAAGACCAAATTTGTGCTAAACGCCAGGTCATCGTCTTCGTTTGCTTTTCAATGAAAATGCAAATAAACCAGCCAACGACTTTTAACTCAGAGCAGCAACGAAACGATGTCATGCAACCACTGAAGGAGGGGTGGCAGCTCTCTAAGCTTTGGCACTGAGTGCGAAGCATAGCTGGGTTCTCTGGTGGCACGAAGTACTTGTGGCTTACGAGGCTGGTAGGAGTTTTCGTTGTAACAACATTGCCACCTAGTGCTCTAGTGGTACAGTTCACACAGGGCCTGGAAAATTGCGTGATTTAGCAGCCGAAACAAGTTTTTAACATTTTAGAGGAGTCGACAGGCCGCAAGAAATACACTGGTTGTTTTGGGTGATCCACCTCCATCAAAGTGTGTGCGAAGTGCTCCCAAGAGGTGGGGCATTGACGTTGTAGTCACTGCACACGTTTGAAAAGAAAAGTGGGATTCAGCACATGGAAATCTGTCCTCTCTAAAGCTAGGAATAAAACATAAATTGTTCATCTAGACTCCTTCTGTTGTAAATAGAGATGTGCAGCACCCCCAGGTCATAATACATCTCACATAAGAATGTGTTTAATAATAAACATTGTGCTTATTATTAAGCGTGTTTTTATTAATATGCATAATAATAGACATATTCATAAACATCCTCTCTGTGATTTTATTCTCGCTTCTCATCATCTAGAGAGCCACAGGGACTCAGACTGGATGCCTACCTTATAGCCAAGTAATTTTTGGTGAGGTGAGTCTGGGTGTAATTCTATGGCAAAGGTAGGAAAAGAACTGGCATCTTTATAACCTTGTATTTTAGTGTCCTCATTTCAGCCAGGATAGAGTTAGTTTTCTTCACAGAAGCTAGTCTGAGGCTATGTTTTGGATTTCGGATGAGAGTTAGAGTCCACACTAACACCTTCTCCTGTACAACTAACTTTTAGTGAGAGTGAAAGAACATCCCACTTCTGAAATAATTCAAAGCTTGCTTGCTTGCTTTTGCAATGATGTGTGAAGTGTAGTTTCACACTACTTTTTGAGGAATTTGGGGTTTTGAGCATTTTAAATTTGATCCCGGTGACTATGCTACTACAAAGACAGAAAGGATACCTGCAGGGTAGAGGTAGGATTTTATTCCCAAAAGAAAAGAGCGTAAGAACATCTATTCTAGACAGTCTTGGAGAGAAGGGTCAAAGTTTTGCTCATTGTAACTGCGTTGATTTGAGTTTTTGCCAAGTGAAATAGCTGTCTTTTCTGCATATTTCCAGGTACATTGCGGGAGGGAGGTTTCTGGCAGGAAAGCTGTAGAGATGGAATTGTAATGGTCTGGCTGCAGACTGTGTTCTTGCATTGTTCCCACCCAGCACGATTTTAGAAGTCATTTAGGTTACATGTACATTTTCATACGAGATCTGATTTCAGGCATCATCATGGTAGTTTTCATCTACCCATATGGGCTTAAACCAAAGACACAGTGCTTCTGGCTTTAGCATAAGTCATATGAGCCTACCAAAGGCTCTGAAGAGTATGTAGGTATCTGGAACTAAAGTCTACACCCCCACATCTTATTGTCTCACTGATACTAAGCTGGGGACTACATTTTGGATACTACACCTCCTATAAAATTTAAGCAAAAGTTAATCACCTTCCCTTTGTGCACACTTTCTCACTGCACAATTATTTTAATTGCAACACCAGCATGGATATGTCTCTAGGACTGACTATCTTTACTGCTACCATTTACCCTAATAAAAATACACACAAAGCTACATATTATTTGCTTCTCTGAGCTATGTCAGTACACTGATAGCAAACACAAGTGGTTAGTGTTTTGTGTCGAAGTCTCCTGTAAAAGTTGTTCCACTGAAACCTCTAGGCAACTTGCATTTGGATTCATCCAAATGCAGTTCCATCTGTCAATACAAGATTTCAGGATTGCGCTATTGGCAGTGTCCAAGTTACAGGGAACTCTTCACATATGAACTGCCTGGCTCGATAACCCATGGAGGCAAAGGATATTTGTGATAGTTTACAGTAATATGCTCTGTATCCTACAGCTGTATCTGGAAATGTAAAGGTTTTAGCAAATCAGCAAATTTTCCTTATGGGCCTTCTTGTTCTTCAGCTGGGGAAGAATTCCTCTGTGTCCTAGCTGTCATTACATGCTTGACAGATTTCGGAATGGGATGTAACAAGTCGTCCAAAACCATTTGAGACAGATTTTCCTCCCATACTAAAATATACAGTAGTAACTTGGTCTCTTTAGCAACATCATGTGCCTTTTAAAACTGGTAAGTGGGTGACTGGGAGCTCCTGGCTCTACACATGACTTACTAGACACCTTCAGAAAGGGAAACAGCAGCCTCTGCTCCTTCTAACTGTTTTATGAAGTATTTTCCCTTCTTTTAAAAGTAATAGATGTAATTGCACAGGCACTAACTCCCCATAAAATGTGACTTCTTTGGAAACATATCTGCTGCTCTAAAATTTATTGTTATAGACATGAGACTCATCTGATTATCTCTGTCATATGCATGTTATCTTAGTCATTATATCCTAATCTCCATTTAGGAAAATAAACCTTTGTTTTTCAGGTGAGTACTTGAAAATCTGTGTTTAAAGTAAAACCTGAATATACAGGTACATTGCACTCATTCTTGCCATCAAACAATACAGAGTAGGCCCTGATTTTACCTTTGACTTTTAGATCTGAGTATTACGTAAATGCAGAGGACAGGTAAAGATGTTCAGGGTGGGATTCATCACTGCTAACTGAAGGGATCTATTTCTACGACAGTCACACCCTGTTTAAATGGGGACAAATATGCTCTTGTAGAGCACACATCTTCTGACCTTCTTCAGAAAAGAGTATCCACCTTGGCTGTGCTGATCTTTCTGAGGCAGATTTGGATAGGGTTGAAAAGGTCTAGCACAGATTTAGATATCTATAGTGCATATGTGATGGCAACATAGCCAGATCAATCCCACTCAGGGTAGGTACCGCTGTAAGTTACTTCCCGCAATGCAATGTAGGGATGAGCTCATCCAACTAATTCCCAGTGTCACCCTGTGACTCAAAAGCATTTTCTTCTGGCCTCAGTGTTGTGAGGCCAGAATGTGTTGTGATGGCACTTTGGCCACAACA